>NC_042961.1:50284199-50449199 GCF_901001165.1 Salmo trutta | reverse complement strand
TCCATTGCCCTTAATGGTACCTGCGTACTACTGCTACTGCCACCACCTCCTCCTCCTCCTCTTCCTCCACCACTCCTCCTCCTCCTCCTGCCCCGCTATGCCCAAGCGCCTCGGCTGGACCTGAGCTAGGCCCCAGAGTGACAGCTACTACTCCTACACCACACCTGATATCACTGAGTTACCCTCAGAGAGAGACCCAAGGCCTCCCCTCTAAGCCTCCAGCACTGATTCAGCCACAGAACCAGAGGCTGAGCCTCCAAGTCCTCCCCAGAACCAAAGCCTCCCCTCCAGCCCTGAGCCAGCCACAGGGCCTGAGCCCGACCCGCCTGAGCCCGACCCGCCAAAGCCCAGAGCCTGAGCCCGACCCGCCAAAGCCCAGAGCCTGAGCCCGACCCGCCAAAGCCCAGAGCCTGAGCCCGACCCGCCAAAGCCCAGAGCCTGAGCCCGACCCGCCAAAGCCCAGAGCCTGAGCCCGACCCGCCAAAGCCCAGAGCCTGAGCCCGACCCGCCAAAGCCCAGAGCCTGAGCCCGACCCGCCAAAGCCCAGAGCCTGAGCCCGACCCGCCAGAGCCCGAGCCCGAGCCCAACCCCCACCAAAGCCCAGAGCCCGAGCCAGCCAAAGAACCAGAGGTTGAACCAAAGCCACCCCTAACCTCCAGCCCAGTCGTTCACTGAGCCAGCCAAGCCAGCAGGAACACAATAACATCACACCAGAGGCTTTCTGTTGCCACAGCAACCAGCAACATAACCCTGGGGAGGGAATCCCACTCACTGGACTATCTACTGGAGAGAGAGGGAGGGGGCGTTGTCTGCTGTCGTCGCTCTCCCTTCCTACCGCCATTTTGTTGTGGAGAAACTAAAGCGACAGCTACTCGCTACGCCCGCACCGAGAGAGAAGGAGCACGTTCTGATAACCTGCAAGCAAGAACGTGGAATACAGACTTATCACAGACACGATGACTTCCTGCTGTTTATCCTCGTTTCCATGCCAGTCTGCCCCCTACTGGGCGAGAGGACTGTAAACAGGCAGGTGCCTTTTTGCCTCGTGGACTTGAAGGAACAGGGCCCACCTACACACTGAAGAGGCCCACCCAGATATCATCACGGCCTGATAATCTGAAACGACACCAAATAGACTTTCCCCTATGCATCTCCCAGCTGGGTCTTCAATGTAGACACTCAAATGGATTGTTGAAGTGGATTTAAAACATTATTTTGGACTTTTTTTCATAAAATACAACCTCTGAGTGAAAGAAAATATGGAAATGTTTTGTTGCTATTTTCATTGGCTCATTCCCTTGTTCCGAATGCTCCTATTGGCTTGGCCTGCCAGGCCAGCAGCCAACCTGGACCTTGATTGGCTGGTCAATCCTCATCATAGACTATTACAACCTTCTGGATCTGATTTGAACTTTTCACTTGCATCAAAGACGAAAGGAAAGAAAGATCTTTTAGTAAAACTGGTTGCAGTGCACACACAATAAGTCATCAGTATGTGTGCTTGTAGCCTACAAACTGAATTCACAGCTTTTTTTTTTTATTACATTTTGTTGTTTAACCTATCGACCATCTCCCTACGGCTTCCCGCTCACTGAACTTTGACCCTACACGAGCCACTATGGATTTAAACTTTAATCTGTGATCTCATTGGACTATTGGTTAGTACATAACCAGAAGTTTTTCAGTTGGAACATTTCAAGTTTACAGGGCATGCAAGTTCTGTCATGGACATCAAGCTATCCGATTTGTTTATATTGGGACTTCCAAAGTTTTGTCCCCCTTCTACCAATATTAAACGACAAACCAACAATTATTGAACCCCTTGCCTAACAAGCAAAAGGCAAAATGACTATCAAGCAAAGCACCAGACAAAAAAGTCCAAGGTTAAGATCACTTCCTACCTGCCTGCTAATCTCCATTCAAATCGAGTCCCGCCCTCACTCCTCTGCCTTCTCTGATTGGACCCTTGTTGCCTAGATACAGTACACACTGCTGTGCGGTTGAGCCATAGCCAAGCCAGTGAGGAATCAGGTGTCAATGGTACCAGGAAATGACTTGTAATTTTTCTCTCTATTTGAGATGTATATTTTTTGTATTTTTTTACAACTGTTAAGAAAGGAAATGTCAGTTTCTTCTCAGGTCTTTTTGGTCGTTTACTTCTACGACCGGAGGATTGACTTCATTTTACTATGTGTAACTCAGTACAACCCCTTTTTAAACTCAGGATTACTGCACTTTCAATTTGATTGAATACAAATCCTAATTTGATCTCCTAAAGCTGATATCTATCCTAAGTGTCTGCATACATTTCCTGGCAGATCACTGTTCTTTATTTGAATCCTCCACTGTGTTGGAACTGCAGTATCAGCCCAGACCTGTTCAGGTGTCTCTGGTCTGACAGAAAAGGTCTCCAGCACCCACCCCTCCACCTCTGGGACATCGAACACTGTCGCAACCCAAACAGCGGCTCGCTACATTAGTTCCTGTAATATTTCATGTACATTTTCAGCCGCCAACACAAGCCTTTTGTAAATGTCAAATGTAAGGACAACGACATGTAACTGCCATAATGAAGTGGATACATGATTAGAAACAATGCATCCACTTAGTATAGCCGGTCTCTGCTTTAACACATACAGGAAGTCAGCTCCAGGGTATCCTCCTCCTCTAGTCTGCTGGTCTGAACGGTAACATCCCAGGGCCCATGAACATGCGTTAACACAACGCCCGGTGCCACTCCACTTGGAGCTGAACGGTATTAGTCAACGTCAGTCAGTCTTCTACTCAACCAGCTGAGGTCTGGGATCAGTGTAGCAGAGGAAAGCTAGTTGAGGCCTTAAATTAGACCCTTCACGGGATTTGTTTCTATGTGCTCGGTTTGTACTCGGTGGGCACTACACCCACACCACAGGATTACATTCTGTTAATTACCACCGTGTCTACAGGAACACACCAACACACACCAGTATGAGTTGTCTAGTGATTAGTCTAGCTACCCCCACAGTAACACAGTAGGAGTTGTCTAGTGATTAGTCTAGCTACCTCCACAGTAACACAGTAGGAGTTGTCTAGTGATTAGTCTAGCTACCCCCACAGTAACACAGTAGTAGTCTGGTGATTAGTCTAGCTACCCCCACAGTAACACAGTAGGAGTTATAGCTGACACACACAAGGAGGGGTGTACATGGGTTGTCTAGTGATTTCCTACAGTGCTGCAGCCACACCAACACACAGCAGGAGTATATTCAGTCCTTCTCTAGGGATTATCTCCCTGTGTCCTTTGAACGAAGGTGGAGGCGAACGTGTCTGGAGTCTCTCTGTATCGACCAAGCCCCCCCATCTTCTTATGTGGTTTAATAGGAGCCTGTCAATTATTTCTCTCTATCCCCCCGCCTCTCCTCTCTCTATCCCCCCGCCTCTCCTCTCTCTATCCCCCCGCCTCTCCTCTCTCTATCCCCCCGCCTCTCCTCTCTCTATCCCCCTCGCCTCTCCTCTCTCTATCCCCCCGCCTCTCCTCTCTCTATCCCCCCGCCTCTCCCCTCTCTATCCCCCCGCCTCTCCCCTCTCTATCCCCCCGCCTCTCCCCTCTATCCCCCCGCCTCTCCCCTCTCTATCCCCTCTCCTCTCTCTATCTCCCCGCCTCTCCTCTCTCTCTGTCCCCCTCGCCTCTCCTCTCTCTCTGTCCCCCTCGCCTCTCCTCTCTTTCTGTCCCCCCGCCTCTCCTCTCTCTGTTTAGTCCCAGTATGTGGGTCTGATCTCTCCCCACACCCCTGGGGTATGTGTTATGTCCTCTCTGTCGTTCCAGAGCACCACTCCTAAAGCTTTGGCCACACGCAGCATCTCTTTAACCAGTGAGTATTACTATTTTACCTTGTTACAGAATCTCACCGTAGTGAATAAGGAATTTTATGTCTTCAATCTGTAATTGACAATGAAAAAGGGTTAAAGTTCCCCCTCGCATTATCAGTGTCATACAATCTGTGATACTAACCTGTTGTTTCTCCCAGCAGGCAGTAAGCCGTCTCCAGAGGGAGCAGGAGAGGCAGAGTCTGGGACCGCCGCTGGGAGGAAGAGGAGGTGGGGATCCAGCACGGCCGTCACCACCAAGAAACCGTCCATCAGCATCACCACCGACTCTCTGAAGGTACTGGAGGGACACGCATTCTGACCATCCACTAACTTCTGGACAAACAGCAACACATGGGAAAAAAATAAAAATACGTTTCACTTCAGAAAGAACATCAATTCAAAGTTACATTCAAAAATGATTGTCCTTCTTTCACCCCCCCCCACCACCAGTCTCTGATCCCAGACATCAAGCCCAGTCAGGACGCTGTGATGGATCTCCACACAGACGACAGCCAGCTGTCTGGGGACGAGGACACCCCCACCACCAGGGAGGACCAGGGCCTGGACAAAGACCTGAAGATCAGACGCACCGTCACACAGGTGGGGGGGTACATGCATAAAGCCACTGTGTCTCACTCAGGATGAATGTAGACTTGAACTGGGGGTCTGGTGTACTACTGCTACACCTGTCCTGCCTGTCCTGGAGGGGGTCAGATGGGTCACCTGTTTAGTAGGCTACTGAATCACACAGACATCTATGTAGCATTACTGGATGGAGGACAGGTCAGTGTGATCTCAACCACCATGCAATCTCTTGAATGATCACCTTAATGGTAATTAGAGACATACTGGGAGACAGCATGTAGATTTGGCTTGAGGTCATCCCCCCCCACTCACTGTGGTATTGGTATTGTCCTGCAAGCCGCTGTAGTGATTAGTTCTCTCTCCTTCATTCACAGGTGGTCCCAGGTGAAAGCCATGAGAATGGCCAGGGAGAACGAGAGGAGGAAGAGGTGGAGAATAAACAGGAGCGTGAGAGGACACACAAAGAGAAGAGAAAGAACAGCTACTCAGAAGATACCATGGTGTCTCAGTCGTCCACAACACACGATGCCAAGAAAGGTAACAAACCGCAGGGTTGGGCTCAATACCATTTCAATTCAGAAAGTAAAACAAGTTCCAATTTGACATTTTCCTCATTGAAAAGCATTGAAGAGAATTGGAATTTCAGTGTATTTCTGAATTGACTGGAATTGAAATGGATTTGACACCAATCCTGAATTACCACACAGCAGTTCTGAAGTATAACACAATCTCCCAAGCCTCTCGGGCAAATTCACTATATATACAAAAGTATGTGGACACCCCTTCAAATGAGTGGATTCAGCTGTTTCAGCCACACCTGTTGCTGACGGGTGTATAAATCGAGCACACAGCCATGCAATCTCAATAGAAAAACATTGGCAGTAGAATGGCCTTACTGAAGAGCTCACTGACTTTCAACGTGGCACTGTCATAGGATGCCACCTTTCCAACAAATCAGTACGTCAAATTTCTGCCCTGCTAGAGCTGTCCCGGTCAACTGTAAATGCTGTTATTGTGAAGTGGAAACGTCTAGGAGCAACAACGGCTCAGCCGCAAAGTGGTAGGCCACACAAGCTCAAAGCGCATAGCAACACTCACTACTGAGTTCCAAACTGCCTCTGGAAGCAACGTCAGCACAAGAACTGTTCGTCGGGAGCTTCATGAAATGGGTTTCCATGGCCGAGCAGCCGCACACAAGCCTAAGATCACCAGGCGCAATACAAAGCGTCGGCTGGAGTGGTGTAAAGCTCACCGCCATTGGACTCTGGAGCAGTGGAAACGCGTTCTCTGGAGTGATGAATCACGCTTTGACGAGCAGGTGTCCACATACTTTTGGTCATGTAGTGTATGTGACAAACTTCTAACCACTTTCCTTTTTCTTTCCTTCTCTCTTTTTTCCCACTTTTTCATTTTGACCTCTCTTCCTTCCTGTCATTCTGTCCCTCAGTCACTCCCAGTGATTCTCTGGTGCGTCGCTCCATCAGTCAGCAGAAGTCTGGTGTGTCTGTTACCATCGACGATCCGGTTCGCACAGACAAACTGCCCTCTCCGCCCAGAGGCAAAGTCTCCAACATCGTCCACGTCTGTAACCTGGTGCGACCTTTCACCCTGGGCCAGCTGAAGGAGCTGCTGAACAGGACAGGGTCTGTGGTGGAGGAGGGCTTCTGGATCGACAAGATCAAATCTCACTGCTACGTCACTGTGAGTGGCTCTCTCTCTCTCTCTCTCTCATACCAGTTGTCATTGTCTGTCTGAGAATCAAGTCTTGTCAGATAATTTGTTCCCAGATTACTTAATTTTTAGCCCTGATGGCTTTGAAAGTCCACACCATTGTTTCTCAAAGAATTGTCCATTGTTTGTTGACCTGTCTCTCTCTTCCCCCCAGTACTCCAGCACAGAGGAGGCTGTGGCCACACGAGCTGCTCTTTACGGTGTGAAGTGGCCCCAGAGCAACCCTAAGGTCCTCAGTGTGGACTACTGTGAGCAGAACGAGGTAATTCTACTCTACCCTCTCACACCCAGGGAGAGGGTAGAGGGAACAAGCGGATAGTACTAGTAAACACTAGGATCCCAGGAAGAGCCCTGATGAACTAATGGCTATCATAATAAAGTAGCTTGGGAAAGAAATAGCTGGCGCTTCACTTAGGAATAAAGGAATATAACCCAACAGAAGGAATACCTCGGTCTATGGTGTGTAGATCACGTGTATAAAGAGTCAATAATATATTTTAACACACATTAAACCAAACCCTTCCTCTCTTATCCATCCAAGAAAGTGTTAAGTAATGCAACACTGCTGCCCATGTAAAAATGAACCTCTCCTCTCTTCCACGCTATTTTCCTCTAATTCATCCTTTCTTCCCCTGGTTCTCTCCCTTCTCTAGCTGGACTTCCACAGAGGTCTGCTGACCGTGGACCCCAGAGAGGAGCACCGGCCCCAGCCTGCCGTGGGTCCTGGAGGTCCCAAAGTCCGACCGGGAGGGCTGCCCCCTCTGATGCCTGAACGGGACGGGCGCGCGGACCGCGGGGCTGTCGGAGGGGTGCGGGACCAGTGGGCGGAGAGAGAGAGGGAGATGGAACGCCGGGAGAGGACCAGGGCGGAACGCGAGTGGGACCGGGACAAGGTGCGAGACTTCGGAGGCAAACCAGGAGAGGAGAGGGAGAGAGGGAGGAGATCTCGCTCCCTGGAAAGAGAGAGGAGGCGAAAGGAGAGGGAAGGGAAGGAGAAGAAGACCGACAAAAAGGGTGAGAGAAGAGAGGGGTTTTCAGCCTTGCAGGAGCTCCTGCTGTCTAGTAGCACATTAAAACAGACATTTGAAAGTCTATTTTTACTACATCATGCTAGTGAACACCTCATAATGTCCTAGCTGTGTTCGTAGCCTATAGATATGATGTTCAGACGCTCACTCTCTTCCCCCGTCCTCCATTTTGACCTGTTCCAACAGATGAGCCTCCTGTCAAACTACTAGACGACCTCTTCAATAAGACCAAAGCAGCTCCCTGTATATACTGGCTTCCCCTCACTGAGGAACAGGTTTGAGACACACACACTTGTCATAATGCAACAGCTTGATAGTGTGTGTGTGTGTGTGTGTGTGTGTGTGCTGTCATTAATTACCTTTGTTGGTATCTCCAGGCAAACCAGAGGGGGAAGGAACGGGAAGAGCGACAGAAAGAACGCGAGAGGAGGCGGAAAGAACAGCAGGAGGAGGAGGACAAGAAGCGAGAGGAGGAGAGGAAGGAGAGAATGAAAAGTAGAGAGGAGGGAGGAGCTGCGGTTAGCACTGGAGTTGGGAGTGTCCGGGGATCTGAGGGAGACAGGGACAGAGAGGGGGAGCGAGGGAGGGACAGAGAGGGGGAGCGAGGGAGGGACAGAGAGGGGGAGCGAGGGAGGGACAGAGAGGGGGAGCGAGGGAGGGACGGAGACAAGAGGAAGGACATTGGTGCTTTCAAACCCAAAGGTCCCGATGCTAAACCCTTGTCGGGGTTCCGACGCTCCCGTAGCCGTAGCAACCTCCGAGACAGACGCCGCTGAGCGGGGTCACAGTGACGGAGAGGGAGAGACGGAGGCAGGGAGGGAGAAAAAAGGAAGGATGCAATCATGCGACACACAATTGGAACACCACAGAGGGAGAGCTAGTCCCCTTCCTTTCACCTTAAAACACTTCCATTATCTTCATGGTAATAGTCTATTCCTCCTTACCAGTCAACTGTCCTTTAGGCCAGGGAGACTCCAGATTAGAAAAGCTTCACTCTGTAATGCTGTGTGTCTCACATTTACATGTATGAACTACCTGGTCACATGTTGATTGTTAGTGAAGTAAAAATGGCTGCCTCCTAAATGGTACCCTATTTCCTGTATGCAGGCCCTCATTGACGGTATTGTACTGTGTAGGGAATGGATATGGTGCCATTTCAGACATTCTCTCTTCCTCTGTCGTCAGTCTGTCTGCCCATGTATTGGGTGTATGTGGGTCTTCCTCATACGAAGCAGTTGAGGCCTATGCTGAGCTCTGTAAATAGTCCTACATTTTAACCAGAGATGGAAACTAAGGGTGGCGGTTTGGCTCCCTCTAGCTTATGTGCGCTGCACTCTTGAGGCTTGGAACGACGTAATAATCAATTTAAAAATAGCAGACCAGCCTACAAACAATTTTACTATTCCAAAATCCTCTGAAGTAATTTTTTTTCTACTACCCTTTGTAGGGTCATATGAAGGTTATATTTTCTCCTTTGATGTTTTATGATGGATCTTGTTCATCTCAGCCTTGGATAGGTTTTGTGTTCTAGTGTGTGGTGGTCTGATATCCCTCTCCACACAATAAGGTTACAGCTGGTGATGTCATCACACTATGAAACTGTCATTTTGCCTTGTCAGATGGGTAGGGACATTTGTGTGGGGTGGGGGACTGATTTCATAGACGCACACTTGGCATGTATACTGTTATGGGTAGTTTGGGTGGGGAGGGGAAACAAAAGCACAGAGAATTCGTGTGGCACTGGAATGACATTTAAAACTGTCCCATTTGTCTTTCTACTTCAGTCATTGGATGAGAGAAACTTAATTATCTGCCGTTTTAATATTAATTTTAGTTTGAAACATTTATTTGGCTCATTTGTTTGTCTCCTGTAAGTGCTGAATGTACAAATTAAAATATATGCAAAGTAAATGTTGTGTGTTAGTCCATTCTTTATCACATCGTCCTTGTCACTCAGTACTGTTGAGTCAACAATGGATTATTTGGCAGATTAGCACATGTATTTTCCCTGTCGAGTATACGTGTAAGCATGCTATCCTGAATACTACGTTTGGATGCCACCTGGACAAATTGTAACTGCAATAGAAAAGACCACAAAGTCAAACGCACAAAAAGGAAAATATTTTTATTAATTACAACAGGTACAGGAATGTTTTTTTTTACTTTTACAAGAAACACTTAATCTCTTACGGTAAACATGTCCAATTTTAAGTGCAAATTGTTTGCTAGTGATAAATACAAAAAAAAATGGGTTAAGCAGATCAATAAATCCCTTCTATGGCCCTCAAACTACTCTGGACCTTGAAGCCAGTTCCACTGAGTTTTTCATTGTTCCCCTCTAATCAGGGACTGATTTAGACCTGGAACACCAGGTGGGTGCAATTAATCAGGTAGAACAGAAAACCAGCAGGGTCCGGACCTCAGTGTAAGAGTTAAATACCCCTGTTCTATAAGCAAACAGTAGACATGGTCAGGGAATAACAAGAAAGCAGTAGTTTTGTATTCCTAGCCTGGCTCCAGATCTGTCAAATAATGGCTTGCCAATGACCATAGGTGTTGGCAAGAAAGCACAAACTGATCTGGGAACAGGCTATATTCTCCCTATGAGAACGCTACGGTACAGTGATCGTAGAACAGCAGGACTTATGTCGCACCTGGGTGCTGTTCAGTAGCCACTAAACGGACAAATGCTCCAGGAGGTACTATCTGTACTTGTCCAATAAAACGCTGGCTTTCATTTTCCGTTGCAAAACGTTCTGATACAGTGTGCCCTAATGAACTTGGCCCGGGTCACATACAGGTGTTCAAACTCTGGACCATACATTAAATTCACCTGCTCTGTGTTGAAAGCCTTTACCAGCATTTTCGTGTGAGAGCTGGTCTGAGTAGAATTTGAAAAGTAAATTCAAACAGAGCAACCCATATGATCTGGGTGTGCAGGAGTGAGCAAGGGTGGAGGAAAAAAGGAATGTTGAAAGGGTATGAATGTTTGCTGCATAGTTTCTTCCTCAGTTTGTGCTGTGAGGGGGAATGTTATGCGAGGCGCACACCTGCATCATGTGACATGAGTGACAGAGGAGATGAGAGTCCAGAGGGAAGCACTGGGAACCCGGCTGATCCGAGAGCTGCTTCCCACAATCCTGAGGAATCAAACGGACACAGAGAGAATATTAAATCTGATTCGAGTTCAGGTTTAATGCTTAATAAAATACAGTACAAGCAGTGAGTGAGTACTGTTCTTCATTTCTGGTCCTGGTGACTTGCAGGGTTATGTTTCAGCCCAGTACTAACACACCTGATTCAACCAATGATGAAGCCCCTTGATTACTGTGGTTGAACCGTGTTAGTGCTGGGTAGGAACAAATGCCTGCTCAGCCTGATTTAAGAACCCGGGTACAGACCGACCACATTACATAGTTGTTAGCTGCTATTATTAGATGAAGGCCATCCTAACCTCACAGTGGTAGCACTCAAAGTGATAATCTTTGTTCATAGACACCACCCTGAGTATCTCCTCGCTGCCCTGTGACACAAAACAGCAGCAGTGAGATTAGTCAGTGCATTACAATCACATAGCGGTATGAAGTTGGTCAGAGCGGCATCGAGTTATGTCTCGATATAAGCTAACACACACAGCAAAGGAAACACAATGAGACACTCACCTCAGCAGGTAAGATGGGTTGGAAACAGGCAGCACATTTAGGAGCGAACGTTCTACAGGACAACAAGACTTCCAATATTTGAATATAACCACATATAGCCCTAGTAATGTAGTGCACTAGTAATGTACAAACTTGTCAACTGAATTGAATCCTCTGACCCTAAATAGCTTGACAATTAATTACAGTCTACCCCGTAGTATATCAAAGCCCCAGTCTGGCCTACTGGACACCCCGTCTGTAGTATATCAAAGCCCCAGTCTGGCCTACTGGACACCCCGTCTGTAGTATATCAAAGCCCCAGTCTGGCCTACTGGACTCCCCGTCTGTAGTATATCAAAGCCCCAGTCTGGCCTACTGGACACCCCGTCTGTAGTATATCAAAGCCCCAGTCTGGCCTTCTGGACACCCCGTCTATAGTATATCAAAGCCCCAGTCTGGCCTACTGGACACCCCGTCTGTAGTATATCAAAGCCCCAGTCTGGCCTTCTGGACACCCCGTCTGTAGTATATCAAAGCCCCAGTCTGGCCTTCTGGACACCCCGTCTGTAGTATATCAAAGCTCCAGTCTGGCCTACTGGACACCCCGTCTGTAGTATATCAAAGCCCCAGTCTGGCCTACTGGACACCCCGTCTGTAGTATATCAAAGCCCCAGTCTGGCCTACTGGACTCCCCGTCTGTAGTATATCAAAGCCCCAGTCAGGCCTACTGGACTCCCCGTCTGTAGTATATCAAAGCCCCAGTCTGGCCTACTGGACTCCCCGTCTGTAGTATATCAAAGCCCCAGTCTGGCCTACTGGACTCCCCGTCTGTAGTATATCAAAGCCCCAGTCTGGCCTACTGGACACCCCGTCTGTAGTATATCAAAGCCCCAGTCTGGCCTACTGGACACCCCGTTTGTAGTATATCACAGCCCCAGTCTGGCCTACTGGACACCCCGTCTGTAGTATATCAAAGCCCCAGTCTGGCCTTCTGGACACCCCGTCTGTAGTATATCAAAGCCCCAGTCTGGCCTACTGGACACCCCGTCTGTAGTATATCAAAGCCCCAGTCTGGCCTACTGGACACCCCGTCTGTAGTATATCAAAGCCCCAGTCTGGCCTACTGGACACCCCGTCTGTAGTATATCACAGCCCCAGTCTGGCCTACTGGACTCCCCGTCTGTAGTATATCAAAGCCCCAGTCTGGCCTACTGGACACCCCGTCTGTAGTATATCAAAGCCCCAGTCTGGCCTACTGGACACCCCGTCTGTAGTATATCAAAGCCCCAGTCTGGCCTACTGGACACCCCGTCTGTAGTATATCACAGCCCCAGTCTGGCCTACTGGACTCCCCGTCTGTAGTATATCAAAGCCCCAGTCTGGCCTACTGGACACCCCGTCTGTAGTATATCACAGCCCCAGTCTGGCCTACTGGACACCCCGTCTGTAGTATATCAAAGCCCCAGTCTGGCCTACTGGACACCCCGTCTGTAGTATATCAAAGCCCCAGTCTGGTCTACGGGACACCCCGTCTGTAGTATATCAAAGCCCCAGTCTGGCCTACTGGACACCCCGTCTGTAGTATATCAAAGCCCCAGTCTGGTCTACGGGACACCCCGTCTTACCTATTGTAGTCAGAGACACAGTAGATGTTGCTGAGGTGGTCGACAGTGAAGGAGACTCCGTCCAGGGCTTTGGAACACACCACACAGCGGAAACAGCCAGGGTGGTAGGAGTTCCCCATCGCCTGGAGGATCTGCTGGACAAACAGGACCACACAGTAGATAAGGGAAGGTCCCTTGGCATTAACATAAATTCAATTTAACGCACACACATTTAGATTCACAAATGAAACATTGGACATACAAGGACCCCCCCCCCCAAAAAAAACAATTTTAACACACACACCTGTTCCAGGATAAGGTGGCCACACACACTGCATTTCTCTGCTGCAGCCTGGAAGCCTGAGAACTGAGTATGGAGAGAAGAGAGAACAGGGTTTTACATCATACCATAGAAAGCACCAGGGTTGGGGTCAATTCAGAAAGTAAACCAAATTCCAATTCCTCATGTGCCTAATCAAAAAGCATTGAAGAGAATTGGAATGTCAGTGTACTTCCTGAATTGACCCCAACCCTGAAGAGCAAAATGTAAAACTTTGATGCTATTTACTATAATCATATCTAGTAAGACATTGATTAGAAATGTAAGGAACTAATGTCTAGGAATTCTCTCTTTATGTAGTGTTGTGGTGTCTTTTGTTGTGATGTGTGTTTTGTCCTATATTTTTAATCCCAACCCCCGTCCCTGCAGGACCTCGACCTCTTACCATGTAATCCTCTTTACAATACACAGAGCCATTGACATTGTAGAAGTCCTTGTTTCTCAGGGTGCGACCTGGGACAGACAATCACAGAAGGACAGTCACGCCAAGTTGATAGAGCCGTTTCCCCGACTATAAACTGCATGCAGTGTATTGACGCAGTGTGTGTGTTCAACTCACCACAGGACACACAGGTAAAGCAGCGTGTGTGATAGAGGCTGTCCAGAGCCTGGCAAGCGTTATCCGAGCCGTACACACCTTTCCTACACTTCACACATGTACCTGCAACACAATCAACAACCATTACTCAACAAGACATGAGCCCAGATTCTTTCCGGGTGAGGTCACTTCATCAAGAACATGTCTTGGTCCGCCGAGTCAAACAGCACAAGCCAAAGTCAAAAAAAAAAAGGCTTGGTACTTTTTCCTGCTCAGGTAAATTTTTTGACAAACCTAACTCCTTAGAACATATCATTAGGCCTTCTAGATCATAATGAATAAGATTACATGGACAGAGGGAACCTGATCCTAGATCAGCACTCCTACTCCGAGACGCTTTGTGAATACAGGCCCAGGAGTGTTTCCCGGACCCACCTGACTAGGGAACAACTTCTGGCCCAGTCCCGATTGTGGGTATGCCTTCCATTGTGTAGGTATAGCCACACACCTTTACATAGAGAAAAACATCTCGTCTGTCACGAATATTTAATACAATTACACTGAACAAAAATGTAAAACAATTTCAATGATTTTACTAAGTTACAGTTCATATGAAGAAATTAGTCAATTGAAATACATTCATTAGGTGCTAATCTATGGATTACACGATTACGAATGGATCAGAAAACCAGTCAGTATCTGGTGTGACCACCATTTTCCTCATGCACTAGGGAACAATTTCCTTTGCATAGAGTTGATTGTGCAAACCCAGTTTAGTCAGCTGTCCGGGTGGCTGGTCTCAGACGATCCCACAGGGGAAGATGCCAGACGTGGAAGTCCTGGGCTGGTGTGGTTACATGTGGTCTGTGGTTATGAGGCCAGTTGGACGTACTGCCAAATTATCTAAAACAACGTTGGAGGCGGCTTATGGTAGAGAAATGAACATTCAATCCTCTGAAAACAGCTCTGGTGGACATTCCTGCAGTCAGCATGCCAATTGCAAGCTCCCTCAAGACTTGAGCCATCTGTGGCATTGTGTGAAAAAAACTTTACATTTTAGAGTGGCCTTTCATTGTCCCCAGCACAAGGTGCACCTGTGTACTGATCGTGCCGTTTAATCAGCTTCTTGATATGCCACGCCCGTTAGGTGTATCGATTATCTTGGAAAAGGAGAAACGCTCACTAACAGGAATTAAAACAAATGTGTGCACAACATTTTAGAGAAATAAGCTTTTTGTGTATATGGAAAATGTCTGTGATCTTTTATTTCAGCTCATGAAACCAGAACTTTACATGTTGCTTTATATTTTTGTTTCAGTATATACTTGAACTTACTCTGCCGATTTTCCATGGAGTTGGTCCTTTAGTGGGTCGAAATTTGAGGCAAAATATCCACAGGAAAGTATTATTAAACAGACTTCAAAACGCAGGTCTCTGTGTGTGGCATTTACATGGACAAGACGGACGTACATGCAAGTGATGCATACATATTAACCAGTCTTGCAGGTGTTTACATGGTTATGCGCATGTGCCAGGTAAATGAAATTTCAATGGCAGTACTGGAACTCTAAAAAGTCAGGGTAAATGATACTTTGCTGTGGTTATTTTGTCCCACTGAAGGACCAACTGCACTGACAACTGGTAGAGTAAGTTCAAATGTTATTTTATTCCAACATTCCAAGTATTTGCAGTGCTTCGTTTCACTGTATACCAAAAATGAACCAGCTTTCCATCCAACCTTTCTATGCGAGTCAAGTACATGTCTGATAAAAAATGTAACAACAGGTGTGATGGAAACAGCAAAGGTTTACCAAACAAAATACACAAATAGACAAGATGGGATCTTTTTGTGTCTGTAAAATTAATGGCGGTGGAAACATCTTTATGGGCAAATATTGATATAATAACCATCATATCAAAGTAAACTTCAGAGTCACGCGGTGACATGTTGTGTGGTCCTCCCACTACGACCCGGGAAACAAGTTTATTAGACTACAGATGAAATAAGTTGAACTTCACAGGGTGGTGAAAGTACAAGGTGACGAACATGATCCTCCCTTCCAATAAATATGGAGGGTTTTATTCTGGTGCCTTGTTAAATAAAAGATTCTGGTTCCATGATGAGCGATGCTGCCGTTTGATTAATAAAAATCCTCTCGTTTTTGTCCATGATAATTTCATCATGTAGGTGGCCTACCTGCACTGCATCTGCCAGCTGTTGGCTAGATCACATGTGTATAACATACATTCTTTTGGTGACAAAACCATCGGTGGAGTTGAAAATGCAATGGAAACCCATTTAACTACTTTTTTGGGGTACATGGGAATTGAACTGCAAAAGTGATTTTTATGTGCACTACGTCATCACACAGACCCAATTATCTTCAACAAGTCAATTTGATGGAAACATATCTGGTGGGAAAATGCGCATATTGTTTTTATGCAGATTTTAGAATAGTCACATTAAATCTGTCGGCAACTGAATGGAAACCTAGCTACAGTCTGATTTATTAGGCAACTCCTGGTCCTACTAAAAACACACTATTTTCACACCCTGTGTGTGAGCGCCTGTAAAGAGCCTCAGTAGTGTTAACAGCTCTGAGCCTAGCCGAGTTGACACAGTTCCCATCCCCCGAGGGCTCACATACCTGGGCAGAAGAAAAACAAGCTGCAGCACACCGCCCCTGCACACGCCAAGGCAGGGTAACACAAACCAGCACACGCATGACTCACGCCCTACAGACACACCCAGGGCCGGCTTACACATGCCCTGGGGCCCCCAACCCCCCCCCCCAAAAAACAGAATGCTTATGTCGTGTTCATATGCAACGGCAAAACGTGTAGAATTGCATGAAATTTGCTTTAAAACTGAATTTTCTCTCAGCCTCATTACTAAATGTGTAGAACAGCATTATAAAACTGCTAATTTTTCTCTGCGTCTCATAAAATGTGTTGAACTGCCGGAAGTTACATTATTTTAAGAAACAGCTATAATAATTATATTTTGGGGGGCCCTGGAAATAGGTGCCCCAAATGGGGTAGTCCGGCCCTGCACACACCCACTATATTATTATGGCCTGGAGTCACTCCGAACACACAAACACCCTGCCACACAATACACACACACATCCTGCCACACTACACACAGACTCAAGACATATACACGCTGCTCGTCCAAAGCTGTAATCTTCTCTATGACTCATACTAATGGTCAGTGCTGTGTTCATCACTAACATGTCATTTGTGTCTGAACACTACAGCTGAGCTAAGGTTTGCAGTTCAGTGTATGCATAGCTACCTTTCATCAGCCCTCTATGTGCAGCGTCTTGGTCTGTGCTTAACCCAACCTAAAACTGTTCTATACCAAAAGAGTCTCTTGGAGAATGTGATTCAGTGCGCTAAGTTGTGGCTGAGTGACTTTGTTGCACAGAGACTCTTTGGTGTGTGTATTTTTGCGTGTCAGCTATGATAATTCCTCCCCATTCGTTTTTCTCTGCGTCTCTCTTCTCTTCTCCTTTCTGTCTGATGTGCCCAGCCTAGCAGCTGTACTTGTCTGGATAGGCCTCTGCCTTAGCTAGACCCCTGAGGGCCAAACGTTTCTCTTTCCCTTTGCTTGTGTGATAGGTAGGCCGCCCTACAAGTTCATGCAGGTATCGAGACACGATCCATCCAATTTTCTCTCTTTCATTTATCAAAATCTATCTATCCATCTATTCACCCATCCAATCCTTTCATAAAAAAAAGACATGCACGCGACACTAACAAAACAAAGTGATAAAGATGACAGCGATGATGATCTCACCAAAGAACTCCTGCCGATTCTCGGACGACGCCTCCCTCCCTGTTTCCGGCTCCTCCTGGGCTTTGATTGGTCTGGAAGCCGTAGCCGTATTGATGAGTGTTGCCAGCTTGGCGAGGGCATTGATTGGAGGATTGGCCTGTTCTTTGAGCATCAGCCCGCCCATGTGTAGCCCCTCGCCCTCCAGCGCTGCATCTCTTAGCAACAGGCGTGCCAGCTCCTCCTGGTAGCGGGTACCCGGGAGGTCCGAGTAGCGCGTCCGCTCCCCGGCAGCACCCATGCCAGTCTCCTCTCCTCGGGCTGCCCCTGCTCCCTTCTCATCCCACCACTCGGGCCCAGCCCGGCAACAGGCAGCCGCCGGGCTCCCCAACGCAGGTGGGTATGAGTGCCGGCTATCCTGAACCCCTGCTCCTCCAGGTGAGAAGACCCCGTCCAGGTAGTCCTGCCAGCCTCCAGCCCCAGAGGGCGCCCCGGCCCTGCTTGAGACCGTGTATCCCTGTCCGCCGGTGGAGCCCCCTGTGTGCAGGGAGGAGAACTGCAGCTGTGGTGCCATGGTGGAGGAGGCTGAGTAGCGCGTGTCATAGCCCAGGCTGATTCCACTGGTGCGGTTGCTGCTACAGCGGCTGCCCATAGGGCTCCCTCCCCCTCCACCGCTGGCTGTACTGGAGGCAAAGCTGGACCTGGGACTGACCAGCACCGACTCCTGGAGGCTGAAGGAGGAGCAGGGGCTCAGTGCTGGGCCTGGGGGGAAGAAGAACCCTCCTCCTCCACCCATCTCAGAGGGCCGGTGCGGGGAGTGAGAGAGCGAGGCCGGTCTGGTGCTCTCCCAGAGCTCCCCTCCCGTGCTCAGCCTCTTGTAGAACATCGCCTCCTGCAGGGAGAGGCGTTTGTGACGCTCAGGCTCGGGAAGGTAGTGTGGCTCAGCCATGGCCCCGCCGCGGGGAGCAGAGCCATAACCCGAGGAGGGGATGGGGTACGCCGGAGGGGGGCCAGAGGAGTGGGACAGAGGAGGCTGGGAGAGGAGCTGTTGGCGTCGGACCAGCTGTTGGAGCTCCAGGGAGTAGCGGCGCTGGTTCAGAGAAGCCTTAGACCCAGCTGGGTCACAGTCCCCCAGGCCCGACTCACGCCTCATCTGGATGTCAACGCCCTCCCCCAGGTAGCAGGAGGCACGCTGCTGGGTCGACCGGCGCCGGAGGGGGGCGAGAGTCGAGGGGGAGTAGGGTTGATGTTCGCAGTCAGTAGGTTGGGGGGTGATGGAGGTTGAGAGGTGCTGGGTAGAGGAGACTCTTTCTCCCAATCCCTTCCCGCTACTAGCCAGCCCACACGCCTCCGTTGAGGTTGGAGAGGTAAGAGAAAACTGACCAGGTCTTGAAGGTGAGGAAGTGGCAGTGTTCAGGCTTGGTGGTAGTCCACTACTGTTGTTCCCATTGCTGTTGCTGTTGTTAACCAACTCGTTTTTCTTTTTAGAACTGGCAAATTTCACACTTCCTGAGTCAGTCAGTTTCAACTTCTCCAATAACTTAGTTCCAAGTCGGTCCATCGTAATGTCTAACCTGGTCGTCTAAAACTCCGAACAATCAAGTAAAAAGAAATGCTGTTAATGAACCACTATGGTATAAGTTAACGTACTCAATAAATACAGCGTGTGAGTTGGACACACATTAAGTCTCACGTATGACTACAGTACAGTTGAACTACAGTAGTTGAATGACAGAGACCCTGCAATCTATATGCAAAAACCAACAAATAACCCCCAAACGAGAACAACCAACAGACAGACCTATAGGCTATATGTACACAGACAATAAATAAAAACAGACGTTAAATAAGACGATTAAGACATTTTGGGAGGATCACATGACGACGTAATCACGTTTGAACAACCGTGTTCACAGTCATCTTGTCTTGGCTGTGGAGACTACAGGCAGACAGGTAGACGGTAACGCATGTGAATCCATCGAGTTAGACGTGGACTACTTCTAATATTCGGCCAATGTTGGAAATAAATACTGATAAATTGGCCTATTTAGGTCACGTTCATTAAGTTGAAGTTGTTGGTCTCGTATGATTCTAGGTGGCTCCACACCTGCATCAGTGTGAACGAATGGTCCATTACATTAGGCTGGACTTGTTGCCTAGCGGTCACGTAAAGACGAGTTGCGTTTCTGCTATTTGTTGTTTCGCACGCAGCTGGCACCACTATAACTTTTCTACTCTTGTTTGTGAGAGATATTCCCTGTTACAATGTTGTTGTTTTTTAAAGGAAAATGTAGTCCAGTGTGTTAAGTTATCCTTTCTTCAGGATGTTCCAGAGCAAAAGCTTTTTGAAAGAAAAAAAAATCGCTCGTCGCGCTCGTGGAGTCCAGTGGAAGGAGGAAAATAAGTCAGTTTTTGTAGAAAATGTTGCTTGTCCAAACTCTTCTATTCACTTTTTTTAACGACACGAAAATGATCTTGAAAAGGGAGGAAAAAAAACAGATGATCAAAAAGCGGACTAAAAGAAAACATAAACCATTCGATGTTTCGAGAAAGCGTTATTGCTATCATTCCCGTTTTTAAATAATTTGACTCCAAAATTCAGCGGATACATTTGAGAACGGGACGCGTGGTGCCGTTAACTCTACTGACCATTGCCAAACCATGTTTACGGGGAGAGGGGGGAAAAAATAGTCTACAATGAATCCACTCCGTGAATGTATCACATAGCTACACCAACTTGGTTTCTTTCTTTCCCCAAATGACTTACCTCCCCCTCTTTTTCCTTTATCAGCCACTGGCTCGTTTGTTCCCTTCACGCCGGAACACCTTTCTGCCAGCAATCGCGGATGGATAACATCCCACAATATTTCGTCATTCATACGCAGTCCACTCGTTTGGGAGACACGCCGAAAGAGATCGACTGTATTTTTTCTTAATTATGATCTATAAACCGAATTAGAGGGTATACTTTTTATTCAATTAGGTGCTTGTAAAATAGGAATACATGTGGGATTGTGGATAAAGTGCATATACGTTATACTCAATTACAATCTTTACGTAGGACGTACATCATTGTACTCTCGCATTTTTCACATGGGTGGGTACTGATTTATTACATAATTATGACCTCTCTTAAATACCTCCCAGTCTCAGGTATGTTAATTGCCCCAGGCCTTATCAACAGCACACCTATATGTTGTGCCCTAAGGCAGAAAGCTATATCAAAGGGTCCGTTGCTTGTTTCCAGTTCCTGACACAGTTGAAATATGGTTTTGGTAGGCCTACGTGCCTAGAATAACATGGTTCAAATGGCAGCAGACCTATTTGAGGACTACTTTATTATGCTCCCAGTCTGTGGAATGTGTGGAAGAACATTCTCTAGTGACACGGTTCTGAGGTTTTTCCGGCGTGTATGTGTTCTCCATGGACGATACAAAGTAAATATCTCGCTACTATTTCACTGCCTTTTTGCTTGCTACTGCCGTACTCTTCAATGCACCTTGTGTCATTTTGGTGACGTTAAACCTAACACGAATCAAATATTTATGAAACCATTTTTTTTGTACTTCGGGTAGGCTCATTTTGTCTACCCCGAAGCCCCCCTGCTCGCTCCCTAGTCTTTCATTGCCCTTACGGTAGCCTAAAATGAAACGCGCGACCGTCGGTGTGTGCCTGGCTGCCTCTCCCCTCCCCGCTATGCTCCCTTGAGTTGGCTGGAGCGTTCACTGAAGGCGAGTGAGGACTTGTCTGTAAAGTTAACAGAAAAATACTTCATGGCTACTCAGTATAGAAAGAGCAGCTGGGGCATGGGAGAAGATTGTTAAAAATCATGACTAATCAACTTTGGGGGACAAAACGTTATATGATGACAAACTCAAATGGTGTTTGTGTGTGCAATTATTACTTTTAAAATGATTCAAGTGTACTACATGCAATTAACAACTTTTTGGGGGGGATAGTAACATTTTAAGAAAGTGTGTAATTTTACGGTGATAAAATAAGACTACACCACAACCAATTCATACTTCACCCTTATCTGGCAAAATTGTATTTTGTAAACGTATCATCCTCATAACCTGAAGTCCAGCTCATCATTGGCTACTGTAACATAACGTGATTAATTAACAGTGTTACAATATAACACAATTGCAACATCACACGTTGCTGCCTGTTGCTACTTGATTTCAACTCCACAACTTATTTGGCGTTTCTTGACCACCACCTAGTGGTATAAATAGTTCTCACATAAAAATCCAAAATGGCGGCGCCCGTAAGGACATTGTGCTGTACAGGTGAGGTTATTTACAAATCAATGACTTATAATTTTCATAAGATCTAATGGTCATTTTCTGCTGTAAATATGAATATCAGTCGGCTCCCAGTTGACAATCTGTTTTTTTTTATATTGAGCTAGACAGATTACTAGTTACGCTAGGTTTGATAAAATATCTAGGAAACTAGCTAACGTTAGCTAGCTAAAATAAATATACAGAGCCTAAGTGAACTGAATTCCCGATGGTCTGTTTTCAGTTTTGAGGCATTCCAGTCGTTGTTTTACTACGACGTGTGGGTCACAGGCTGGAATCAAGTGGAGGACCGAGTAAGTTCTAAACGACGCAGACAAAGAACTGCCAGAACGAAATGACACACACAATTGTAGATATTACGGCTCTGTTTTGATAAGCTTTGTTCTTTACAATTTCAAATGGGTTTATCCACAGAAATGGTCTGGCCCGCAGTGGAACAGAGTATGGCCCCATGACAGATCTCCCTGACTGGTCCTTTGCAGGCAAGTTCACATATAGGAGCATTAATTTTTAGGTTGTTTTCACATATTGTCCTATTTAAAATAACAGCTCTCAGTCCTCTTTAAATTGAACTCTTGGAAAAAATAAATAAACAACAATAACTTATCTTTGTATTCACACTGCCCTTGCCTTTGAATGAGGACTCAACTATTTTGTCAGTTCACTTCACTCACTTTGTGGTCCGAGTCCTCTTTGCATTCAAATTGCTATGTTTAGAAAGGAACCACAATATTTTTGCAACATTCACTCAATGCACTCTGGGTTTTTACAAAGTTAAGGACAAGCCATTCTCAGCAAAACGTGTTATCGGACAGCTAGATACTTGAAAGTCAAATGCTCCTTTAAGTTGCTCTGGAGACAGCAGAGCGAGCACGCCCCCATCGCTCTGGAGACAGCAGAGAGAGCACGCCTGCATCCACATGAACAAGGCCGGAGTGGAGAAGGTGAAAAGCTTGAAGTTCCTCGGCATACACATCCCTGACAATCTGAAATGGTCCACCCACACAAACGGTGTGATGAAAAGGTGCAACAAAACGCTTCACCGTCTGGCGGACGAATCTGGGTTTGGCAGATGCCAGCAAAACTCTACCACTGTGGCAACTAAAGTTTGATGGAGGTGGAATAATGCTCTGGTGCTGTTTTTTATGGTTCGGACTAGGCCCCTTATTTCCAGTGAGGGGAAATCTGAATGGTACAGCAAAAAATGACTTTCTAGACGATTGTGTGCTTTCAACTTTGTGGCAACAGTTCGGGGATGTCCCTTCCTGTTTCAGCATGACAATGACCCCGTTGCACAAAGCGAGGTTCATACAGAAATGGTTTGTCAAAGATTAGTGTGGAAGAATGTGACTGGCCTGCACAGAGCCCTGACCTCAACCCCATCGAACACCTTTGGGATGAATTGGAACTACGATTGCAAGCCAGGCCTATTCGTCCAACATCAGTGCCCGACCTCACTAATGCTCTTGTGACTGAATGGAAGCAAGGCAAAGTTTCAACATCTAGTGGAAAGCCTTCCCAGAAGAGTGGAGGCTGTTATAGCAGCAAAGGGGGGACCAACTCCAAATGAATGCCCATAATTTTGGAATGAGATGTTCGACAAGCCGGTGTACATACCTTTGGGTATGTATGTATCTCACACACTCCGGACTCTGACGTTGCTCATCCTAATATAATGTGTGTATTGTTGTGGATGAGATATTACTGCACTGTTGAAGCTAGGAACACAAGCATTTCACTACACCTATAATAACATCTGCTAAATAGGTGTATGCAAACAAGAACATTTGATACAAATAAAAAAAGTATTTTATTATTATTATTGGGGGGGATAAGATTGTCTGCTAAATTACTAAAATGAAACTATTGGTTACGTACACAGATTTGCAGATGTTATCGCAGGTGCGGCGAAATGTTTGGGTATCTAGCTCCATCAGTGCAGTAATACCTAGCAATAAAACACACATAATATCAGAACGGGCGATGTCAGACGCGTGTGTTTATATATTACACACCGTACCAGTCAATCAAAAGTTGGACACACCTACTCATTTAAGGGTTTTTCATAATTTTTACTGTTTTCTACATTGTAGAATAATAGCGAAGACATCAAAACTATGAAATAATCCTCTGCGGTCCATCCCAAACCATCTCAATTGGGTTGGGGGATTGTGGAGGCCAGGTCATCTGATGCAGCACTCCATCACTCTCCTTCTTGGTCAAATAGCCCTTACACAGCCTGGAGGTGTGTTTTGGGTCATTGTCCTGTTGAAAAACAAATGATAGTCCCACTAAGCGTAAACTAGATGGGATGGCATATCGCTGCAGAATGCTGTGGTAGCCAAAATCTCAGATTTGGACTCATTAGACCAAAGGACAGATTTCCACCGGTCTAATGTCCATTGCTCGTGTTTCTTGGCCCAAGCAAGTCTCTTCCTCTTATGTGTCCTTTAGTAGTAGTTTCTTTGCAGCAATTCGACCATGAAGGCCTGATTCACACAGTCTGCTCTGAATAGCTGATGTTGAGATGTGTCTGTTACTTGAACTCTGAAGCATTTATTTGGGCTGCAATTTCTGAGGCCGGTAACTCTAATGAACTTATCCTCTGCAGTAGAGGTAACTCTGGGTCTTCCTTTCCTGTGGCAGACCTCATGAGAGCCAGTTTCATCATAGAGCTTGATGGTTTTTGCAACTGCACTTGAAGAAACTTTCAGTTCTTGAAATTTTCAGGATTGACTGACCTTCATGTCTTAAAGTAATGATACTGTAATTTCTCTTTGCTTATATGCGCTGTTCCTGCCATAATATGGACTTGGTCTTTTACCAAATAGGGCGATCTTCTCTATACCAACCCTACCTTGTCACAACACAACTGATTGGCTCAAACGCATTAAGGAATTAAATTCCACAGATGAACTTTTAACAAGGCACACCTGTTAATTGACATGCATTCCAGGTGACTACCTCACGAAGCTGGTTGAGAGAATGCCAAGAGTGCACAAAGCTGTCATCAAGGCAAAGGGTGGCTACTTTGAAGAATCTCAAACAAATAAATCAACAATATATTTAAATAACACTTTTTTAAATAAAATAATAATAACACATGACACGTGTTATTTCATAGTTTTGATGTCGTCACTATTCTACAATGTAGAAAATAGTCAAAATAAAGAACCTGGAATGAGTAGGTTTGTCCAAACTTTTGACTGGTACAGTATACTTATAATGTATACAAACATAATGGCATTTAAAGACGGTATATGACTAGAAAAGGTGTGTACAGCAGTGGTTATATACTACTGGTAATCTGAATAATCCTTCCAAATTTAGTCAAGTAGTGAAGGTTTAGAGTGCCCCAAAAAATGCACAGCTCCCTAATGAGAGAACCTCTTCTGAAATCTTTTAATAAAAAATGTCTTGATGCATGCGGATTATTTGATAGGGTTACATGAGCCCCATGTGAAATTATCTGACACTCCCGAGCTCTCCTTCTCCAGGCTCTCCTTCTCCAGCTTCTCCTTCTCGCCCTTCTGTCTCAAAGGTGCGTAGTGCCCTGAAAGCAATTGATAAAAAAATAATAATTCCCCTGGATGATCTAGACCATCACCTACTGCAATTAGATGCAGACATCATTGCTTTAACATTAACATCACCCTGAAATGTAATGAAAGTCCCAGGTTGTGGAAATCAGCATTTGGCCTACCTCTTTTGAATGGAGGTGATCCCCCTCTACTGAATAACTATAGGCCCATATCTAACTTGTCTATTCTGGCAAAGGTATTGGAGTCCCTAGTCAGTAAGGAGCTTAAGGCGTACCTCCAGGAAAACAACAATATTTTGAGTGGTATGAAATCCGCTTTCAGGTCAAGCCACAGCACTGTCACAGCAACTTTGAAGGTTTTGAATGATGTTCACTGTGCCCTGGATAGGAAGCGGCATTGTGTATATGTATTCAGACTTGTCAAAGGCATTTGACACTGTGGATCATACTGTCTAGGTGCAGAGATTGAAGTGTGTTGGGATTACCGGTCATGCTCTGGAGTGGTTTGTGAACTCTCAAATAGAACCCAGTGTGTTAAGGCAGATGGTCCTACGTCATAGAGCTGCTCTCAGGTGTGCCTCAAGGATCAACTTTAGCTCCCCTGTGGTTTATTATCTAGATCAGGGGTAGGCAACCCTGGTCCTGGAGTGCTGCAGCCACTCCCATGTTTTTGATTTAACCAACCTGGAAAACCAGGTGTGTTGAATTGAGGCTATCACTGAGCTGATCAATGAACTAAGTAGCTCAGTGTGGTGCCTAGTTGAGACCAAATCCTGCAGTATCTGCGGCACTCCAGGAACAGGGTTGCCTACCCCCACTAGAGTGGTGGTGGGGTGAAGGCAAACTTTGAGAAGGCCTCTCTCCCCCTTGTTGTGAGGAGTGCAGGGGGGAGCTCAGGGTTGTTCTTTCTAACTGTGCTAACCATGGTGATCTTCCTCTTCAGGAGCTGCTGGCTGAGTTCATAAGAGGTGAAGAAATTGTCACACGTGACATTGTGCCCCTTCAGTCCATCTGTCACATCAAGCACAACCCGCATCCCCTGGTTCTTCTCCGGGCCTCCACTGGTCGGCATCCCTGTGTAGACCTGCATCTTCCAAGCGTAGCTGGATTGTGCGTCACAGGCCACCCATATCTTGATGCCATACTTTGCTGGCTTGCTGGGCATATACTGCCGGAAAGGACCGCGACCTTTTGACAAAAGAGATTTGTTTTCTGTGATACTGATAGTAATCACATAAATCAATGATATTACAGCAATACATAATACAAATAACAGTGAAAATCACATCCATTACAGATCTGAAAACAAAAATGTACCTCTGAATGGAACCAGTTGCTCATCCACTGTTACTTCAGGCCCAGGTATGGCAGACGCTCCACCCACTTTTCCCAGACCTCTCTTATGGCCACCAGTTTGTCTCTCACACGTCTTGCAGGTCTTGACTCACGGTTATCAAATCGTAGCATTCTTGAGAAAGTGTGAAAGACTCAGTGGCATCGTGGCACGGAAAATCGCTATTCCACTCTCTGCATCCCAGAGACTACATGTAGCCTCGCCTCGGGACCTGTAAACACCCGCTAAGATTAGCAGCCCTATGTAGGCACGCAGGTCAATCTCATCCATCCTTTTCCAGTTGTCTCCATATTTACAGAAACCCTCCAAATTTGTCATCTCCAGGATGATTTTTTTCAATGGCTGGTGTGATGACCATGTAGAATATTGAGGTGACTTTCTGGGCATGGACAACTGCTTGTCTTGTGGGCCATCCTTAAGACATTTTGTGCTGCCATCCTGCCCTGGTTGTCATATGGTAACAAGGACCATGTTATTTTGCTGTTCTTTGACAAAAATGTATCTTTCAGCTTGGGGGATTTCTTCATCTGAAGATGATGCATTGTGCTCTGGGTTGTATTCTTCCTCATCTTCTTCTTCAGATACCTCTTCTAAATCATTGTTCTCTTGTTCCTCCTGGACATCTGAAAAATCAGATCTATGACCTTTTGGGCACTGAAACGTGCACTCATGGCCTTCAGCAACGAGATCATTTAGGGGATTTTTTCTGCTGTTAAACCTAGTGGCAAGTTTTTTTTTTTACCCTTAAGACAACACAAGGGTTAATGTGTCAGGAACCTAATGTATGGCTGTTCAATGGAGCTGATAGATGCTGTTTGTATTTGTTGTGTGTGGTTGTTGGGAATGTGATTTAGGCCTACATGATTTGATTGTTTGTGTTTTTATACACAGATGGCCGGCCAGCACCCCCCCTGAAAGGACAGCTGAGGAGAAAGCAGGAGAGAGAGACGTTAGCAGTCAGTATCTTATGTTAACCTTCTATATTACCTCCATAAAGTTGAATATTTAATTTCATTACAGTTCACATGATGTCCTTTCCACCTCCTTTATTTTTATTCTCCTATTCACTTCCTCATCAGTTTTTTTTTTCTCATCTCTTTCTCGGTCTCCTCCAGAGACGTGTCGTGAATCTCAGCTCGGAGGTGGATAAGGGGATGGAAGTGTGGAGGGAGAAACAGGAAGAAGCCAAAAGAATGCAGGAACGCAATAAATCTCTTCTGCTTAAACCAAAAGGAAACCTTTTATTGAAGAAATATAAGTAATCATCACATTTTCTGTTCTAGCCCACTTGACTTATTGACAAAATAGAGGAGATTTGCGCAGTTGGTGTATGGTGTTGTCTTACCATTTATGTTTGTACTTATTTAGCCCTTTTCAATGTTTTCTGAAATTAAACTAATGTATATCCACTACCTACTGTTAATCTACTGTCTTGTTCGTCTGTATGAAAATATATTAGGAACATGCCCTTTCCCTTATTACTGTGGCTTAGTTGTTAATAATAGTTTGAGTAATATACACTGCTCAAAAAAATAAAGGGAACACTTAAACAACACAATGTAACTCCAAGTCAATCACACTTCTGTGAAATCAAACTGTCCACTTAGGAAGCAACACTGATTGACAATACATTTCACATGCTGTTGTGCAAATGGAATAGACAACAGGTGGAAATTATAGGCAATTAGCAAGACACCCCCAATAAAGGAGTGGTTCTGCAGGTGGGGACCACAGACCACTTCTCAGTTCCTATGCTTCCTGGCTGATGTTTTGGTCACTTTTGAATGCTGGCGGTGCTTTCACTCTAGTGGTAGCATGAGACGGAGTCTACAACCCACACAAGTGGCTCAGGTAGTGCAGCTCATCCAGGATGGCACATCAATGCGAGCTGTGGCAAGAAGGTTTGCTGTGTCTGTCAGTGTAGTGTCCAGAGCATGGAGGTGCTACCAGGAGACAGGCCAGTACATCAGGAGATGTGGAGGAGGCCGTAGGAGGGCAACAAACCAGCAGCAGGACCGCTACCTCCGCCTTTGTGCAAGGAGGAGCAGGAGGAGCACTGCCAGATCCCTGCAAAATGACCTCCAGCAGGCCACAAATGTGCATGTGTCTGCTCAAACGGTCAGAAATAGACTCCATGAGGGTGGTATGAGGGCCCGACGTCCACAGGTGGGGGTTGTGCTTACAGCCCAACACTGTGCAGGACGTTTGGCATTTGCCAGAGAACACCAAGATTGGCAAATTCGCCACTGGTGCCCTGTGCTCTTCACAGATGAAAGCAGGTTCACACTGAGAATGTGACAGACGTGACAGAGTCTGGAGACGCCGTGGAGAACATTCTGCTGCCTGCAACATCCTCCAGCATGACCGGTGTGGCGGTGGGTCAGCCATGGTTTGGGGTGGCATTTCTTTGGGGGGCCGCACAGCTCTCCATGTGCTCGCCAGAGGTAGCCTGACTGCCATTAGGTACCGAGATGAGATCCTCAGACCCCTTGTGAGACCATATGCTGGTGCGGTTGGCCCTGGATTCCTCCTAATGCAAGACAATGCTAGACCTCATGTGGCTGGAGTGTGTCAGCAGCTCCTGCAAGAGGAAGGCATTGATGCTATGGACTGGCCCGCCCGTTCCCCAGACCTGAATCCAATTGAGCACATCTGGGACATTATGTCTCGCTCCATCCACCAACGCCACGTTGCACCACAGACTGTCCAGGAGTTGGCGGATGCTTTAGTCCAGGTCTGGGAGGAGATCCCTCAGGAGACCATCCGCCACCTCATCAGGAGCATGCCCAGGCGTTGTAGGGAGGTCATACAGGCATGGAGGCCACACACGACTGAGCCACTTTTTGACTTAAGGACATTACATCAAAGTTGGATCAGCCTGTAGTGTGGTTTTCCACTTTAATTTTGAGTGTGACTCCAAATCCAGACCTCCATGGGTTGATAAATTGGATTTCCATTGATTATTTTTGTGTGATTTTGTTGTCAGCACATTCAACTATGTAAAGAAAAAAGTATTTAATAAGATTATTTCTTTCATTCAGATCTAGGATGTGTTGTTTAAGTGTTCCCTTTATTTTTTTGAGCAGTATATTTATTTCCCTACTCAATGTCATCCTTCCCCCACTAGAATGCAGCATTTTACCAGTTTAGGTCAATAGCAGTGCTTTGCCACCATTTTGTCTCCAGCAGTCTAGTCTAGAGCAGTGGTTTCCAACCAGGGGTACTAGGACTCCTGGGGGTACTTGGCCTATCCACAAGGGGGGTACTTAGTCCTACTGGTAAAATGCACATGAGGGGGTACTTCAGGGGTACTCCGGGCAGACTAAAATTCAGTTGGTGGTATAGTAACTGAAAAGGGTTGGGAACCACTGGTCTAGAGGGAGTGCTGTGGGGGCTGGTGGAAAGAGGAAGGGGTTGTCAGACAGAAACGTGACGTTGTGCAGCTGTGTGTGTTTTTGTGTCTTCACATCACATGTAGGCCTAGGCTATGAGCGGCTGCTCCGTTTAACTAGACACAATGTTTTAGAGTTAATGTGTTAGAAGCTAACGTTAAAGTATGAAAATGTGGTATCACTCCAGGTAGCCTACCGTCAGACTGCCCTCTTGCCACTTGACGGTGTTATAAAAAGCTCCATTGTGGGTGTGAATCAGTCTCCTAATGAAGTGCAGTGTAAGGCTGCAATCAAAGTGTGCATTCCTGTGTAGCCTACTGTAGGTGACACACTTAGACACAGGGAAAGTGTGTTACGAGACAGAGTGTGTGCCAGACTGCTGTCTGGTAAGATGATTAAGAGGCTGATCCTGTGGAAATGCCAGTTTTAACATCTCTGAAGTGATCCACCGGCATCTCCTTGTGTCTACCTCTGCTGTGTGTGTGCCTGTCTGTGACCGTTTCCCATTTCACGTCCCACCAGTGCCGCTCTTAGCCTAGCTTCTAGTCTATTGTATAAGTGATACGAGGTCCAGTTCTAATTTCACCTTTTTTCTTGCTCTTTCTGTCAAGCTTATGGTCATTTTGAGTACTAAAGGGGTAACGTAGACTGCCCTCTTTAACCTTGAGCTTACTTTGTATATGTAGCGTCAGCGGTAATTTAGAGTGACTTTGACTAACCAACAGTCTGTGTTTACAAAGTGAGGTAAGGTACTTAAGCGTCCAGTCACTCGCTCTCTCTCTCTCTCTCACAACCTTTCTACCTCCCCCCCTATTTCTCTCCCTCTCTCTTGTACTCTCTCTTTTTCTCTCTCTCTCCCGTTCATCACTCTTTATTTCTCTCTCTCGCTCTCCCTCTTGCCTTCCCTCTCTCTCTCTCTCTCTCGCTCTCTCCCTCAGATCTTCTTGCCGATCTCAGCAGAGCACCACTGTAATTAAGGCGTGCTAGCCACTAAGTTGCAGATTTTTATTGTTTTTTTTGTGTTAACTGTTTGTGGTGTCAATGGGTGAACAATAGAATTAGAATAGAACGATTCTAAATTCTGTGGGATGAACAATGAGCATTAATAACAGAGGACATGTTCTGTGATGTGTAACAACCATGTACACTGAGTGTACCAAACATTAGGAACACCTTCCTAATATTGAGTTGCACACCCCCTTTTTGCCATCAGAAAAGCCTCAATTTGTCAGGGCATGGACTCAAATCAAATGTATTTATATAGCCCTTCTTACATCAGCTGATATCTCAAAGTGCTGTACAGAAACCCAGCCTAAAACCCCAAACAGCAAGTAATGCAGGTGTAGAAGCACGGTGGCTAGGAAAAACTCCCTAGAAAGCCCGAAACCTAGAGGAACCAGGCTATGAGGGGTGGCCAGTCCTCTTCTGGCTGTGCTGGGTGGAGATTATAACAGCACATGGCCTAGATGTTCAAATGTTCATAAATGACCAGCATGGTCAAATAATAATAATCACAGTAGTCGAGGGTGCAACAAGTCAGCACCTCAAGAGTAAATGTCAGTTTGCTTTTCATAGCTGATCATTGAGAGTATCTCTACCGCTCCAGCTGTCTCTAGAGAGTTGAAAACAGCAGGTCTGGGACAGGTAGCACGTCCTGTGAACAGGTCAGAATTCCATAGCCGCAGGCAGAACAGTTGAAACTGAAGCAGCAGCACGGCCAGGTGGACTGGGGACAGTAAGGAGTCATCATGCCAGGTAGTCCTGAGGCATGGTCCTAGGGCTCAGGTCCTCCGAGAGAGAGAGAAAGAAAGATAGAATTAGAGAGAGCATACTTAAATTCACACAGGACACCGGATAAGACGAGAAATACTCCAGATATAACAGACTGACCCTAGCCCCCTGACACAAACTACTGTAGCATAAATACTGGAGGCTGAGACAGGAGGGGTCAAGAGACACTGTGGCCCCATCCGATGATACCCCCGGACAGGGCCAAACAGGCAGGATATAACCCCACCCACTTTGCCAAAGCACAGCCCCCACACCACTAGAGGGATATCTTCAACCACCAACTTACCATCCTGAGACAAGGCCGAGTATAGCCCACAAAGATCTCCGCCACGGCACAACCCAAGGGGGGGCGCCAACCCAGACAGGAAGACCACGTCAGTGACTCAACCCACTCAAGTGACGCACCCCTCCTAGGGACGGCATGGAAGAACACCAGTAAGCCAGTGACTCAGCCCCTGTAATAGGGTTAGAGGCAGAGAATCCCAGTGGAGAGAGGGGAACCGGCCAGGCAGATACAGCAAGGGCGGTTCGTTGCTCCAGTGCCTTTCCGTTCACCTTCACACTCCTGGGCCAGACTACACTCAATTATAGGACCTACTGAAGAGATAAGTCTTAAATAAAGACTTAAAGGTTGAGACCGAGTCTGCGTCTCTCACATGGGTAGGCAGACCATTCCATAAAAATGGAGCTCTATAGGAGAAAGCCCTGCCTCCAGCTGTTTGCTTAGAAATTCTAGGGACAATTAGGAGGCCTGCGTCATGTGACCGTAGCGTACGTGTAGGTATGTACGGCAGGACCAAATCGGAAAGATAGGTAGGAGCAAGCCCATGTAATGCTTTGTAGGTTAGCAGTAAAACCTTGAAATCAGCCCTTGCCTTAACAGGAAGCCAATGTCGGGAGGCTAGCACTGGAGTAATATGATCACATTTTTTGGTTCTAGTCAGGATTCTAGCAGCCGTACTTAGCACTAACTGAAGTTTATTTAGTGCTTTATCCGGGTAGCCGGAAAGTAGAGCATTGCAGTAGTCCAACCTTGAAGTAACAAAAGCATGGATTAATTTTTCTGCATCATTTTTGGACTGAAAGTTTCTGATTTTTGCAATGTTACGTAGATGGAAAAAAGAAGTCCTTGAAACAGTCTTGATATGTTCTTCTAAAGAGAGATCAGGGTCCAGAGTAACGCCGAGGTCCTTCATAGTTTTATTTGAGACGACTGTACAACCATCAAGATTACTTGTCAGATTCAACAGAAGATCTCTTTGTTTCTTGGGACCTAGAACAAGCATCTCTGTTTTGTCTGAGTTTAAAAGTAGAATATTTGCAGCCATCCACTTCATTATGTCTGAAACACAGGCTTCTAGCGAGGGCAATTTTGGGGCTTCACCATGTTTCATTGAAATGTACAGCTGTGTGTCATCCGCATAGCAGTGCAATTTAACATTATGTTTTCGAATGACATCCCCAAGAGGTAAAATATAGAGTGAAAACAATAGTGGTCCTAAAACGGAACCTTGCGGAACACCGAAGTTTACAGTTGATTTGTCAGAGGACAAACCATTCACAGAGACAAACGGATATCTTTCCGACAGATAAGATCTAAACCAGGCCAGAACTTGTCCGTGTAGACCAATTTGGGTTTCCAATCTCTCCAAAAGAATGTGGTGATCGATGGTATCAAAAGCAGCACTAAGATCTAGGAGCACGAGGACAGATGCAGAGCCTCGGTCTGATGCCATTAAAAGATCATTTACCACCTTCACAAGTGCAGTCTCAGTGCTATGATGGGCTCTAAAACCAGACTGAAGCGTTTCGTATACATTGTTTGTCTTTAGGAAGGCAGTGAGTTGCTGCGCAACAGCTTTTAAATTTTTTTTGAGAGGAATGGAAGATTCGATATAGGCCGCTTAGTTTTTTAGATTTTCTGGGTCAAGATTTGGCTTTTTCAAGAGAGGCTTTATTACTGCCACTTTAAGTGAGTTTGGTACACATCCAGTGGATAGAGAGCCGTTTATTATGTTCAACATAGGAGGGCCAAGCACAGGAAGCAGCTCTTTCAGTAGTTTAGTTGGAATAGGGTCCAGTATGCAGCTTGAAGGTTTAGAGGCCATGATTATTTTCATCATTGTGTCAAGAGATATAGTACTAAAACACTTTAGTATCTCCCTTGATCCTAGGTCCTGGCAGAGTTGTGCAGACTCAGGACAACGGAGCTTTGGAGGAATACGCAGATTTAAAGAGGAGTCCGTAATTTGCTTTCATCATGATCATGATCTTTTCCTCAAAGAAGTTCATGAATGTATTACTGCTGAAGTGAAAGCCATCCTCTCTTGGGGAATGCTGCTTTTTACTTAGCTTTGCGACAGTATCAAAAATAAATTTCGGATTGTTCTTATTTTCCTCAATTAAGTTGGAAAAATAGGATGATCGAGCAGCAGTGAGGGCTCTTCAGTACTGTCTTTCCAAACTCGTCAGAAGACTTCCAGTTTGGTGTGGCGCCATTTCCGTTCTAATTTTCTGGAAGCTTGCTTCAGAGCTCGTGTATTGTCTGTATACCAGAGAGCTAGTTTCTTATGACAAATGTTTTTAGTTTTTAGGGGTGCAACTGCATCTAGGGTATTGCGCAAGGTTACATTGAGTTCCTCAGTTAAGTGGTTAACTGATTTGTGTCCTCTGACGTTCTTGGTTAGGCAGAGGGAGTCTGGAAGGGCATCAAGGAATCTTTGGGTTGTCTGAGAATTTATTACATTACATTTAAGTAATTTAGCAGACGCTCTTATCCAGAGCGACTTACAAATTGGTGCATTCACCTTATGATATCCAGTGGAACAACCACTTTACAATAGTGCATCTAAATATTTTAAGGGGGGGGGGTTAGAAGGATTACTTTATGCTATCCTAGGTATTCCTTGAAGAGGTGGGGTTTCAGGTGTCTCCGGAAGGTGGTGATTGACTCCGCTGTCCTGGCGTCGTGGGGGAGCTTGTTCCACCATTGGGGTGCCAGAGCAGCGAACAGTTTTGACTGGGCTGAGCGGGAACTGTGCTTCCTCAGAGGTAGGGAGGCGAGCAGGCCAGAGGTGGATGAACGCAGTGCCCTTGTTTGGGTGTAGGGCCTGATCAGAGCCTGAAGGTACGGAGGTGCAGTTCCCCTCACAGCTCCGTAGGCAAGCACCATGGTCTTGTAGTGGATGCGAGCTTCAACTGGAAGCCAGTGGAGAGAGCGGAGGAGCGGGGTGACGTGAGAGAACTTGGGAAGGTTGAACACCAGACGGGCTGCGGCGTTCTGGATGAGTTGTAGGGGTTTAATGGCACAGGCAGGGAGCCCAGCCAACAGCGAGTTGCAGTAATCCAGACGGGAGATGACAAGTGCCTGGATTAGGACCTGCGCCGCTTCCTGTGTGAGGCAGGGTCGTACTCTGCGAATGTTGTAGAGCATGAACCTACAGGATGGGTTCACCGCCTTAATGTTAGTGGAGAACGACAGGGTGTTGTCCAGGGTCACGCCAAGGTTCTTAGCACTCTGGGAGGAGGACACAATAGAGTTGTCAACCGTGATGGCAAGATCATGGAACGGGCAGTCCTTCCCCGGGAGGAAGAGCAGCTCCGTCTTGCTGAGGTTCAGCTTGAGGTGGTGATCCGTCATCCACACTGATATGTCTGCCAGACATGCAGAGATGCGATTCGCCACCTGGTTATCAGAAGGGGGAAAGGAGAAGATTAATTGTGTGTCGTCTGCATAGCAATGATAGGAGAGACCATGTGAGGATATGACAGAGCCAAGTGACTTGGTGTATAGCGAGAATAGGAGAGGGTCTAGAACAGAGCCCTGGGGGACACCAGTGGTGAGAGCACGTGGTGCGGAGACAGATTCTCACCACGCCACCTGGTAGGAGCAACCTGTCAGGTAGGACGCAATCCAAGCATGGGCCGCGCCGGAGATGCCCAACTCGGAGAGGAGGATCTGATGGTTCACAGTATCAAAGGCAGCAGATAGGTCTAGAAGGATGAGAGCAGAGGAGAGAGAGTTAGCTTTAGCAGTGCGGAGAGCCTCCGTGACACAGAGAAGAGCAGTCTAGGTTGAATGACCAGTCTTGAAACCTGACTGATTTGGATCAAGAAGGTCATTCTGAGAGAGATAGCAGGAGAGCTGGCCAAGGACGGCACGTTCAAGAGTTTTGGAGAGAAAAGAAAGAAGGGATACTGGTCTGTAGTTGTTGACATCGGAGGGATCGAGTGTAGGTTTTTTCAGAAGGGGTGCAACTCTCGCTCTCTTGAAGACGGAAGGGACGTAGCCAGCGGTCAAGGATGAGTTGATGAGCGAGGTGAGGTGAGGTAAGGGAGAAGGTCTCCGGAAATGGTCTGGAGAAGAGAGGAGGGGATAGGGTTAAGCGGGCAGGTTGTTGGGCGGCCGGCCGTCACAAGACGCGAGATTTCATCTGGAGAGAGAGGGGAGAAAGAGGTCAAAGCACAGGGTAGGGCAGTGTGAGCAGGACCAGCGTTGTCGTTTGACTTAGCAAACGAGGATCGGATGTCGTCGACCTTCTTTTCAAAATGGTTGACGAAGTCATCCGCAGAGAGGGAGGAGAGGGGGGAGGGGGAGGAGGATTCAGGAGGGAGGAGAAGGTGGCAAAGAGCTTCCTAGGGTTAGAGGCAGATGCTTGGAATTTAGAGTGGTAGAAAGTGGCTTTAGCAGCAGAGACAGAAGAGGAAAATGTAGAGAGGAGGGAGTGAAAGGATGCCAGGTCCGCAGGGAGGCGAGTTTTTCTCAATTTCCGCTCGGCTGCCCGGAGCCCTGTTCTGTGAGCTCGCAATGAGTCGTCGAGCCACGGAGCAGGAGGGGAGGACCGAGCCGGCCTGGAGGATAGGGGACATAGAGAGTCAAAGGATGCAGAAAAGGAGGAGAGGAGGGTTGAGGAGGCAGAATCAGGAGATAGGTTGGAGAAGGTTTGAGCAGAGGGAAGAGATGATAGGATGGAAGAGGAGAGAGTAGCGGGAGAGAGAGGTTGGGACGGCGCAATACCATCCGAGTAGGGGCAGAGTGAGAAGTGTTGGATGAGAGCGAGAGGGAAAAGAATACAAGGTAGTGGTCGGAGACTTGGAGGGGAGTTGCAATGAGATTAGTGGAAGAACAGCATTTAGTAAAGATGAGGTCAAGCGTATTGCCTGCCTTGTGAGTAGGGGGGGAAGGTGAGAGGGTGAGGTCAAAAGAGGAGAGGAGTGGAAAGAAGGAGGCAGAGAGGAATGAGTCAAAGGTAGACGTAGGGAGGTTAAAGTCACCCAGAACTGTGAGAGGTGAGCCATCCTCCGGAAAGGAACTTATCAAGGCGTCAAGCTCATTGATGAACTCTCCAAGGGAACCCTGAGGGCGATAAATGATAAGGATGTTAAGCTTGAAAGGGCTGGTAACTGTGACAGCATGGAATTCAAAGGAGGCGATAGACAGATGGGTCAAGGGAGAAAGAGAGAATGTCCACTTGGGAGAGATGAGGATCCCAGTGCCACCACCCCGCTGACCAGAAGCTCTGGGGTGTGCGAGAACAGCACGACTTTTGATGCTCCTTGGTTGGGGTCTGAGCAAATTATTTGTTGCGATTGCAAACGTAATAAAATAGTGGTCTGATAGTCCAGGATTATGGGGAAAAACATTAAGATCCACAACATTTATTCCATGGGACAAAACTAGGTCCAGAGTATGACTGTGGCAGTGAGTAGGTCCAGAGACATGTTGGACAAAACCCATTGAGTAGATGATGGCTCCGAAAGCCTTTTGGAGTGGGTCTGTGGACTTTTCCATGTGAGTATTAAAGTCACCAAAAATGTGAATATTATCTGCTATGACTACAATGTCAGATAGAAATGCAGGGAACTCAGTGAGGAACGCTGTATATGGCCCAGGAGGCCTGTAAACAGTAGCTATAAAAAGTGATTGAGTAGGCTGCATAGATTTCATGACTAGAAGCTCAAAAGACGAAAACGTCGTTTTTTTTTTTGTAAATTGAAATTGGCTATCATAAATGTTAGCAACACCTCCGCCTTTGCGGGATGCACGGGGGATATGGTCACTAGTGTAACCAGGAGGTGAGGCCTCATTTAACACAGTAAATTCATCAGGCTTAAGCCATGTTTCAGTCAGGCCAATCACATCAAGATTATGATCAATGATTAGTTTATTGACTATAACTGCCTTTGAAGTGAGGGATCTAACATTAAGTAGCCCTATTTTGAGATGAGATATCACGATCTCTTTCAATAATGGCAGGAATGGAGGAGGTCTTTATTCTTGTGAGATTGCTAAGGCAAACACCGCCATGTTTAGTTTTGCCCAACCTAGGTCGAGGCACAGACACGGTCTCAATGGGGATAGCTGAGCTGACTACACTGACTGTGCTAGTGGCAGACTCCACTAAGCTGGCAGGCTGGCTAACAGCCTGCTGCCTGGCCTGCGCCCTATTTCATTGTGGAGCTAGGGGAGTTAGAGCCCTGTCTATGTTCGTAGATAAGATGAGAGCACCCCTCCAGCTAGGATGGAGTCCATCACTCCTCAACAGGCCAGGCTTGGTCCTGTTTGTGGGCGAGTCCCAGAAAGAGGGCCAATTATCTACAAATTCTATCTTTTGGGAGGGGCAGAAAACAGTTTTCAACCAGCGATTGAGTTGTGAGACTCTGCTGTAGAGCTCATCACTCCCCCTAACTGGGAGGGGGCCAGAGACAATTACTCGATGCCGACACATCTTTCTAGCTGATTTACACGCTGAAGCTATGTTGCGCTTGGTGACCTCTGACTGTTTCATCCTAACATCGTTGGTGCCGAAGTGGATAACAATATCTCTATACTCTCTACACTCGCCAGTTTTAGCTTTAGCCAGCACCATCTTCAGATTCGCCTTAACGTTGGTAGCCCTGCCCCCTGGTAAACAGTGTATGATCGCTGGATGATTGGTTTTAAGTCTTAAACTGCGGGTAATGGAGTCGCCAATGACTAGGGTTTTCAATTTGTCAGAGCTAATGGTGGGAAGCTTCGGCGTCTCAGACCCCGTAATGGGAGGAGTAGAGACCAGAGAAGGCTCGGCCTCTGACTCGCTGCTTAATGGGGAGAACCGGTAGAAAGTTTCTGTCGGCTGAATGAGCAACACCGGTTGAGCAAGTTCTCCTGTATATTATGAGTACAACGACTGCAATTAGAAGGCATCATGTTAATGTTACTACTTAGCTTCAGCTGTTGGAAGTCCTGACGAACCATGTCCAGACAAAACGTCCGGAGTGAAAAAGTTTAATGAAAAAAGTTGAGTGAGGGAAAAACAAAAAATATAAAGGGTAATTTAAAAGTAAAAACCGTAAAGTTGTCAGGTAGCAAAGTAAGGTTGGCAACAAAACGCACAGCAGCACGTAAACAAGTCTGCAAGACTCAAAGGTGTCGACAGCATTCCACAGGGATTCTGGCCCATGTTGACTCCAATGCTTTCCACAGTTGTGTCAAGTTGGCTGGATATCCTTTGGGTGGTGTAACATTCTTGATACACACGGGAAACTGTTGAGCGTGAAAAACCCAGCAGCGTTGCGGTTCTTGACACAAACCGGTGCACCTGGCACCTACTACCATACCCTGTTCAAAGGCACTTAAATATTTTGTCTTGCCCATTCACCCTCTGAACAACACACATACTGTACACGATCCATGTCTCAATTGTCTCAAGGCTTAAAAATCCTTCTTTAAGTTCTTAAGGCTGAAATCCCGTTAACGGGATCGATATGACAACAGCCAGTGAGTGCAGAGCGCCAAATTCAAACAACAGAAATCTCATAATTAAAATTCCTCAACCATACAAGTATTTTACACCATTTTAAAGATAAACTTCTCGTTAATCCAACCAGTGTCCGGTTTCAAAAAGGCTTTACAGCGAAAGCACACCAAACGATTATGTTAGGTCAGTACCTAGTCACAGAAAAACAGCCAAAGAGAGGAGTCACAAAAAGCAGAAATAGAGATTAAATTAATCACTAACCTTTGATGATCTTCATCAGATGACACTCAAAGGACTTCATGTTACACAATACATGTATGTTTTGTTCGTGTCACGTTCTGAATCTTCAAATTCCCTGTCATATAGGAGCCAAGGCGCAGCGTGCCGGTAATTCCACATCTTTATTTAAGGAAACCAAAACCAAAATAATTAACAGGTACGCAGCAAGAAACGTAACGCACTGTGCCGTACACACACAGAAATAACAATAACCCACAAACACAGGTGGGGAACAGGCTGCCTAAGTATGATTCCTAATCAGAGACAACGATAGACAGCTGCCTCTGATTAGGAACCATACTCGGCCCAATAAAGAAATACAAAAACAACATAGACATACAACACATAGAATGCCCACCCCATGTCACACCCTGACCTAACCAAACAGAGAAAAATGACTCTCTCAGGTCAGGGCGTGACAGTACCCTCCCCCCCAAAGGTGCGGACTCCCGGCCGCACACCTGAACCTATAGGGGAGGGTCCGGGTGGGCATCTACTCATCTTGGTGGCTCTGGTTCGGGGCGTAGCCCCCACACCGCCCGCTGATCCCCCCGCCTCTGTGTCGCCGGAGGAACCAGACCGTGGATCAGCGCCGGAGGCTCTGAACTACTGACTGCCGCTGACGACTCTGGGCTGCAGGCCACCGCTGAAGATTCTGGGCTGCAGACCGCCGCTGAAGACCCTGGGCTGCGGACCACCGCTGAAGACTCTGGACTGCGGACCGCCGCTGAAGACTCTGGACTGCAGACCGTCGCTGAAGACTCTGGGCTGCTGACCATCGCTGAAGACTCTGGGCTGCTGACCGTCGCTGAAGACTCTGGGCTGCGGACCCTCGCTGAAGACTTCGGGCTGCGGACCCTCGCTGAAGACTCTGGGCTGCAGACCACCGCTGAAGACTCTGGGCTGCGGACCGTCGCTGAAGACTCTGGGCTGAGGAGTGTTGCTGGAGGCTCCGGGCTGAGGTGCTTCGCTGGAGGCTCCGGGCTGAAGTGCGTCGCTGGAGGCTCCGGGCTGAGGTGCGTCGCTGGAGGCTCCGGGCTGAGGTGCGTCGCTGGAGGCTCTGGGCTGAGGTGCGTCGCTGGAGGCTCCGGGCTGAAGAGCGTCGCTGGAGGCTCCGGGCTGAGGAGCGTCGCTGGAGGCTCCGGGCTGAGGAGCGTCTCTGTAGGTTTCCCGGACCGGGGAACCTCGCTGCAGGCTTCGTGCCATGGATCATCACTACTGGTTTCGCGCCATGGATCATCACTGGAGGCTTTGTGCCATGGATCATCACTGGAGGCTCCGGGCCATGGATTATCACTGGAGGCTTCGTGTCATGTATCATCCGTACAGGCTCCGGGCCATGGATCATCACTAGAGGCTTTGTGCCATGGATCATCACTGGAGGCTCCGGGCCATGGATTATCACTGGAGGCTTCGTGCCATGGATCATCCCTACAGGCTCCGGGCCATGAATCATCACTGGAGGCTTCGTGCCATGGATTATCACTGGAGGCTTCGGACCATTGATCATCACTGGAGGCTTCCTACGGTGAGCTGGAACCGGTCTCACCAGACTGGGGAGACGCACAGGAGACTGGGTGCGCTGAGCAGGCACAAGGCACACTGGGCCGTGGAGGCGCACCGGAGGTCTGGAGCTCAGGGCTGGCACACCCCATCCTGGCTGGATGGTCACTGTAGCCCAGCAAGGGCGAGACGCTGGCACAGGACGAACTGTGTTGCGCTGGTGAACGAGGGGTACCATGCGTAGAGCAGGCGCAGGATAACCTGGGCCGTAGAGACGCACTGGAGACCAGACACGCTGAGCCGGCGCACTTCTTCCTGGCTGACGGCCAACTCTAGCACGGCAACTGTGAGGAGCTTGCACCGAGCGCACCGGGCTGTGAGTGCGCACCGGCGACACAGTGCGCATCACCGCATAATACGGTGCTTGCTCGGTCACTCACTCACTCGCTCAGGTCTCAACCCCGACCTCGCCAATCTCCCCGTGTGCCCCCCCCCAAAAAAAAATTGCAGCTGCCTCTCGGGCTTCTGTCGTTGATTCTCCCCGGTCCAGCTCGTCCTCCCAGTCAGCGCACGCTGCTTGGCCTTCTTGTGGTGGGTTATTCTGTCATGTTCTGAATCTTCAAATTCCCTGTCATATAGGAGCCAAGGCGCAGCGTGCCGGTTATTCCACATCTTTATTTAAGGAAACCGAAACCAAAACAATTAACAGGTACGCAGCCAGAAACGTAATGCACTGTGCCGTACACACACAGAAATAACAATAACCCACAAACACAGGTGGGGAACAGGCTGCCTAAGTATGATTCCTAATCAGAGACAACGATAGACAGCTGCCTCTGATTAGGAACCATACTCGGCCCAACAAAGAAATACAAAAACAACATAGACATACAACACATAGAATGCCCACCCCATGTCAGACCCTGACCTAACCAAACAGAGAAAAACGACTATCTCAGGTCAGGGCGTGACAGTTCGATAAAGTTCATATTTATATCTGAAAATCTCAGTTTACATTGGCGCGTTATGTTCAGTAATGTTTTGCCTCCAAAACCCCCTGTGATTTTGCAGAGAGCCACATCAATTTACAGAAATTATCATCATAAATGTTGATGAAAATACAAGTGTTATGCATGGAACTTTAGATAAACTTCTCCTTAATGCAACCGCTGTGTCAGATTTAAAAAAAAGCTTTACCGAAAAAGCACACCATGCAATAATCTGAGTACGGCGCTCAGACACAAAAACATGCCAAAAATATATCCGCCATGTTGGAGTCAACAGAAGTCAGAAAAAGCATTATAAATATTCACTTACCTTTGATGATCTTCATCAGAATGCACTTGCAGGAATCCCAGTTCCACAGTAAATCCATCCTTTATGTCAAAATACCTCCTTTTTGTTCGCGCCGTCAGTTCACAAATCCAAATTTACGATGCGCAGGCCAGACGAAAACTTAAAAAATTCCATTACAGTTCATAGAAACATGTCAAACAATGTATAGAATCAATCTTTAGGATGTTTTTATCATAAATCGTCAATAAGATTTCAACCGGAGAATTCCTTTGTCTTTAGAAATGCAATGGAACTCAGCTACCTCTCACGGGCGCCCGCATGGCTGAAGCTCATGCACATCTGGCAGATACCTAATACAATCAGCTCGTATTCCCCTCCACTTCACAGTAGAAGCCTCAAACAAGGTTCTAAAGACTGTTGACATCTAGTGGAAGCCTTAGGAAGTGCAATATGACCCCACAGACGCTGTATATTGGATAGGCCAAGACTTGAAAAACTACAAACCTCAGATTTCCCACTTCCTGGTTGGAGTTTTTCTCAGGTTTTTGCCTGCCATATGAGTTCTGTTATACACAGACATCATTCAAACAGTTTTAGAAACTTCAGAGTGTTTTCTATTCAAATATACAAATAATATGCATATCTTAGCTTCTGAGCCTGAGTAGCAGGCAGTTTACTCTGGGCACCTTCTTCATCCAAGCTACTCAATACTGCCACCCAGCCATAAGAAGTTAACCTGTCTCCTCCCTTTCATCTACAATGATTGAAGTGGATTTAACAAGGGACACCAATAAGGAATCATAACTTTCACCTGGTCAGTCTGTTATGGATAGAGCAGGTGTTCTTAATGTTTTGTGCACTCAGTGTCTTTTGTTGCTGAATACAAAGTCTCTCAGACTGATTCTCTCACTTATTCGCTCCCTCCCAAGTGAGATTTGTAAAGCATTGGAACAAAGGCTTGGCATGAACTTCTCACACCCGTATTCACATTGTTCTACTACACATTTAATCCAACTTAACATGTCCTTTGGAAGAACCCAGAGGTGTGTGTGAAACAGCCAGGACGTGTCTTCTTGAGAGGAAAAAGTGGAACTATTTTTCTCGTTATCCCTCTATTATTCTCACTTCTACTTCTTACTGTATTTTTCTTCACTCCTCACCTCCCCCTGTTCTCCAGCTCCCCCTCTCCACTCATACCTCTCTCTCTCTCTCTCTCCTCCCATCCTCGTGTTGTTTGGGAAATGAGAACCAGATGTTGCTTATTGTGCAGAAGTCACTGAGGGGGAGAGGAGGAGGGGAGGAGGGGAGGAGGGGGGAGGTCAGTCTGCTGTAGTGAACAGCAGCACACACGGAGGTAGAGAGGAAAGAATGGATGAAGGAAAAGACAAGCAAGGAGGAGAAGAGGGTCAAGAGTTCTCATCCCCCTGATGTGGTGGGGTAGTGTTTTAGATTCAGCTAAAAAGTTACTGCGGCCCTATGCCCACAGGCCTGAGACGAAGGAGAGAGGTTTCCTGACAGATATGACTGGGCCAGGGTGAGGGAGCCTGTGCAGATTGAGAGGTGGGCTGGGTGGGTTGAGGTTTGTGGAGGGCCTGATTCAGCAAGTCCTGGTTAGGGTGTCACGTCCTGACAAGTGTGTAACTTCTGTGTTATGTTGAGTTACATGAAATCTCAGTCTCTCGCTGTTGTACTTGTAGGCCAACTGTTCTGTCGATAGTGCTGTGCTTGATATACTGGAGAGGTTGTGGTTTCCCACTTTTTGTTTTGCAGATGGGATAAACAGACACTTTGGCAGTCAGACTGCAAAGGAATGTTCTTCTCCCTCTTTCTGTCATACGAACTTCTATGGCTGTGTCTTTGGGTGTGTGTGTGTGTGTGTTCATGTGTGCGTGTGTTAGTCCGTACTTGTGTGCGTGAGAGATACTTTAGAGTGTGCCTCAATGTAGGTTACCCAAAGGTTGAATTGCAAGCAGCTGGCCAGCCCACTTCCTGGCTGGGTTAGGAGTGCTGAGGCTGAGGTCTGAATGTTGTTGGGGTGGGACGCCCATCTAGACTGACTAACATCGCTGCCTGCTCTATTTCTCTGGAGCACAAATCTATATGAGCATGTGAGTGGGAGATGCTCTCCCGTCACTAAACATTCCTCCTCTCTGAGCCCTTTATCATATGTTTACCATACATTACCTCTTCTCTTATCCGTTCATCCAGCCATCCTTTGTGAATGTTAAATCAAATCACAAACTGTATTTGTACATGCTTGGTAAACAGCAGGTGTAGACTAACAGTGAAATGCTTACTTATGGGCCCTTCCCAACAATGCAGAGAGAGATTTTTGTTGTTGTAATAATAGAGAAATAATAACACGTGGAATAAATACACAATGCATAGCGATAACTTAGCTAAATACACGGGGTACCAGTACTGAGTCAATGATAACTTAGTACTGGTACTCTTAAAGGGAGTGCTCCTAATCTCAGTTTGTTACCTGTATAAAAGACACCTGTCCACAGAAGCAATCAATCAATCAGATTCCAAACTCTCCACCATGGCCAAGACCAAAGAGCTCTCCAGGGATGTCAGGGACAAGATTGTAGACCTACACAAGGCTGGAATGGGCTACAAGACCATCGCCAAGCAGCTTGGTGAGAAGGTGAGAACAGTTGGTGCGATTATTCGCAAATGGAAGAAACACAAAAGAACTGTCAATCTCCCTCGGCCTGGGGCTCCATGCAAGATCTCACCTCGTGGAGTTGCAATGATCATGAGAACGGTGAGGAATCAGCCCAGAACTACACGGAGGATCTTGTCAATGATCTCAAGGCAGCTGGGACCATAGTCACCAAGAAAACAATTGGTAACACACTACGCCGTGAAGGACTGAAATCCTGCAGCGCCCGCAAGGTCCCCCTGCTCAAGAAAGCACATATACATGCCTGTCTGAAGTTTGCCAATGAACATCTGAATGATTCAGAGGACAACTGGGTGAAAGTGTTGTGGTCAGATGAGACCAAAATGGAGCTCTTTGGCATCAACTCAACTCGTTGTGTTTGGAGGAGGAGGAATGCTGCCTATGACCCCAAGAACACCATCCCCACCGTCAAACATGGAGGTGGAAACATTATGCTTTGGGGTTGTTTTTCTGCTAAGGGGACAGGACAACTTCACCGCATCAAAGGGACAATGGACGGGGCCATATACTGTCAAATCTTGGGAGAGAACCTCCTTTCCTCAGCCAGGGCATTGAAAATGGGTCGTGGATGGGTATTCCAGCATGACAATGACCCAAAACACACAGCCAAGGCAACAAAGGAGTGTCTCAAGAAGAAGCACATTAAGGTCCTGGAGTGGCCTAGCCAGTCTCCAGACCTTAATCCCATAGAAAATCTGTGGAGGGAGCTGAAGGTTCAAGTTTCCAAACGTCAGCCTCGAAACCTTAATGACTTGGAGAAGATCTGCAAAGAGGAGTGGGACAAAATCCCTCCTGAGATGTGTGCAAACCTGGTGGCCAACTACAAGAAACGTCTGACCTCTGTGATTGTCATCAAGGGTTTTGCCACCAGGTACTAAGTCATGTTTTGCAGAGGGGTCAAATACTTATTTCCCTCATTAAAATGCAATTCAATTTATAACATTTTTGACATGCGTTTTTCAGGATTTTTTTGTTGTTATTCTGTCTCTCACTGTTCAAATAAACCTACCATTACAATTATAGACTGATCCTTTCTTTGTCAGTGGGCAAACGTACAAAATCAGCAGGGGATCAAATACTTTTTTCCCTCACTGTAGATGAGTCGATGTGCAGGGTTATGATGTAATTGAAGTAAATATGTACATATAGGTAGGGATAAAATGACTAGGGAGCAGGATAGATACTAATAGATACAGATGGAGTGTCAGAATGGAAATCATTTTGAGAAGATAAATGGTTGTAATACTGCCTAGTGGGAGAAATTAGTTACTGTATGAGATGGAAATACCAGGTGACATGGAGAGGGGAGAAAGAGTGGGAGAAGAGAGGAACAGATGTGGAACGAGGGAGAGAGAGAATGGAAAGTCTGAAAGAAGATCCACATTAGAAGCCACTAGAGTGAAGCTTGAGAAAGTTATGAACAAGTGTTTAATGGAGCGAAGATTATTACATTTCGTAAAGTTATAGAGATCAGAAATGTCTGTTAAATGGCTTCCAATCCAAACAGAGCTAGATTCTGAAGAATCTCCTGCAAGAGGGCACATAAACAGTTAAAGGATGTGGAGAAAGAAGAGAGGAGAAATAGAGAAAGGGGATGGGTTAATGGGAAGAGAGGAGAGAACAGAGCAGAGATACTTGGTGAGTGGTGGTGAAGGAGGAGAAGGAGTGGGTTCTGTTAGAGACCTCATCAAAGTAACTACTTTGCAGCGGGTGAGGAAATAGGGCTGAGAGAGAGAGGGAGGGAGCGGAGGAGGAAATACTAGGGGTGAGAGAGGGAGGAATAGGGGTGTGTGAGAGAGAGGAAGGGAGCGGGGGAGGGTGGTAACAAGTTTAGACTGTTTCTTAGTATAAGTTTTAGAAAATGTTTCATATCATTTCAGCTTTACTGGACACCTCACTCTTAAATGAGAGTATACTCCCTCCCTCCCTCCCTCCTACCCTCCCTCCCTCCTACCCTCCCTCCCTCCCTCCTACCCTCCCTCCCTCCCTCCTACCCTCCCTCCCTTCCGCTGGGTTTGGCCTGGAGGCTCAGATGTTTTAAGAATTCCAGATGTCATTAATAGAACTCAGTTGGAACACTGCACTAAGAAAAGCGTGATCATTCCATCACTTTTTCCACTTCTCCATTCCCGGGGCTCATGACTCCAGCCATGTCCAAAACACCCTCCCAGGTTCAACTAGGTTCTCCTCTCTTCTCCATCCATGCCCCCTGGTAAGCTGTAAACAATAGCTTGTTAACAACAAGATGGAATGCACAGAACAGCACAGAACCAGCTCTTCATTCTGAGCTCGCTAAGCATTCCTAGGGCTCTATTCAATCCGTAGTGGGATTGACAATTAAAGGCAATGTTCCCGGGGTCGCGGAGACCGCATTCACGGGAAACGCTGCGTATGTCTGTCTGCTCAATCGGGAAATGATCTACATTTTAATCTGGATCTTCCACGATAATTTGGCCATACGGATTGAATCCAGCCCCTATAGTCCTGTTTGAAAAGTGTTGAGGCCAGGCTGTTATTTGTGTATGAGACAGCAGTCTGAAGGCCATTCTCTTCTCCAGTGTGTGTGTGTGTTGGGCCAGGAGAAAATCACTACCCAGAAGCATGTAGAAGTGAGAGTATGACACGTTTTAGAAAATATTTTTTATTTCAATTTAACGCATGAAATACAGAATGTTGAAAAATTGTCCAAAACAAAATGTATTCCCTTTTTTTATTGATATCATTATCATTATAAATATCATTACCATTATCATTGTTATTATTGTTATTTGATTTGTGTAATAGAAGAAAAAAAAACATTACGCACCATCAGAATTACTTATAAATAGTTTTGTTTGATTGTCTTTATGTGCCAACCAATCAATGGGAAAATAAGTGTTTCGAAAAAAAGGAAACATTTTCCAAAATCTTAAAATACCCCCTCTGTACTGTCCAAGTCCACCACTTTAATGGAAAAATGGGAGCCATTTTGATTCAATCATTATCACGTTATAGCCTCTGTCCAGCAGGACTCAAAATGACAATGTATAAAAACAACAAACACAATTTACCAAAGGACTACACCTGGAGAACAACAATAATAATAACTATAGTCATAATAATAACAACAACAACATTTCTTACAATGATGGTAACAAAACCAAAAGAGAACACGATAATACATTAGCATTTGGAGTGGGTACTATGTGATTGAACTTCACCACTTTTCTAAGTAGTAACATTGAAACTGGCTTTATTGAGTAAAAATGGCTACTTTAATTCCATCCAACTTTGACTGCTTACTGAGACCAGGCTCTGTACTGTGGGCATGAGCAATTTTAGATATGGTTTAAACAGAGGTGTACAGAGAAACATGTACAGCAACTGGGAGGAAAAGCATTTTTTGGGGGGGGGATACTACAGAGGTCAAATGTCATTGTCAATGTGTATAAACGGCAGCCATCTTGGACCCTCTCTTCCTGACATGGCCTTCATTTCTGAGCCTGTCTCATTTCAACCCTGGGTAGGGCGAGCACCCTATTACATGCCCTTTGCAACAGCTATAAGACCTGATGTGGTTATCAGTGGAGGGGAGGACGGCTCATAATAATGGCTGGAACGGAGCGAATGGAATGGCATCATACACATATAAACCATGTGTTTGATACCATTCCACCGATTCCGCTTCAGCTATTACCACAAGCACGTCCTCCCCAATTAAGGAGCCACCAATCTCCTGTGGTGGCTATGTGCCACTGCAGCTGGAGCACAGGGGGGAAACAAGAGGGAGAAAGGAGCAGAGAGATGATTGTTTGTGATCATGCCTGATTTGAGAGCGAAATCAAAAATGAAACAATAAAGTATATTAAATACTGCAGGGTGAAACATTTAATTCAGACAGCGGTTCAGCTGGAGTCGTCAAGCAGATGGGAGGGAGGGAGGATTCAGGAGGCCGAAAAAGAAGGGGAGAAGGGATAGAATGGAGGGAGGGACATGCTAGTAGATTTATTGCAGATGGGGTGTCAACTACACAGGATGTTGGTCACGATCATCATCATCTCGCTGTGTGTGTTGGGGCCTGTTCCTGATTTCTAACCCGCAGAGCTGTACATGTAAATAGGTAACATACAAATACACGTCTTTCCTAATTCAGATTCTCTCTCTCCCTCTTCTCTCTCCTATATCTCTTTCTCTCTCTCTCTCCTGTCTGTGGCATATACAACCCAACCAATAGACCAAACCCCAACGTCCAACCAACCAACCCCTCACTGCATTACCCCTTCTCGCTTACCACACAATCCAACTCCTTTCATCCCCCTTTCCCCCTCCTCTGTTCTCTCACCCTGTCCCTCCCTCTTCCTTCTTTCTTTCAATCTTTCAATTCGTTCGGACACTTTATCTCTCTCAGTCCCTCTGCGTCATTGGTTCATTCAGTGCGTCTCTAAACCTTAGTCAGTAGAGATCTCTGGCAGTAGAGGAGACGTCGTGGCGTCCCGTACTTCCTGAAGAACAGCAGGGCTCCCAGAGTGAGGACCACGCAGACCAATAGGAGGAGAGGGATCACCACGGCCGCCGCCGTGGCCCCGCCTTCTCCCTCCTCCACCTCGATGATGATGACTTCCTCCTCGCCGTCCCGCTTCTTAGGCTCCTCCCCTGCGCAGCCCATCCATTCGCTGAGCACCGACTTGGGGTAGCCCGACTCCACCCTCATGTGCTGGTTGTTGAACTTCCAGTACTTGTTGGCTTTATAGAAGTAGGTGTAGGCTGGGGGGAAACGAAGTTCATACAAACACTGACTTTACTACGAGCTTCAGATATTCTGCTATATTATATACATGTTGAGGTGTTATGCTAATGTAGCCACTTCTTATCGTTCATAGAAATGCTATTTGACACTGACACAAGATAGCGTTCAAACACGCAGGCATGCAACTCTCTGTCCCGCACACACACTTACATCCTTCTTCGCTCATGATGGCAGCCTTGATGTTGTCGGGGACACCCTGCCATGTGTTGATGGGTTTGGGGTAGTCTCTGTCCACAGTCTGGGACTGCTCATTGAAACGGTAATACCTGACAGACAGACAGAGAGAGAGGGGAAGTCAGTTATGGAGAGGGAAGGGAGAAAGAATGGGGGAAAGAGAGAGGATCGGTATGGGTAGATAGATGTAAGAGTGTAGAAGAGAGTGGAGGATAGTGGATGAAGAAAGAGGGAGAGAGACAAACCGACAGACAGACATAAAGACAGACATAAAGACAGACTCACCCACCGACAGACAGACCGACAGACCGACATAAAGACAGACTCACCCACCGACAGACAGACATAAAGACAGACTCACCCACCGACAGACAGACATAAAGACAGACATAAAGACAGACTCACAGACAGACCGACAGACAGACATAAAGACAGACTCACCCACCGACAGACAGACCGACAGACATAAAGACAGACTCACCCACCGACAGACAGACCGACAGACATAAAGACAGACTCACCCACCGACAGACAGACCGACAGACATAAAGACAGACTCACCCACCGACAGACAGACCGACAGACCGACATAAAGACAGACATAAAGACAGACTCACCCACTGACAGACAGACCGACAGACAGACATAAAGACAGACTCACTTGGTCCCTCTGAAGTAGTATGTCTGTCCGGTGGGGGTGTAGAAGAGGGCAGCGTCCAGCTTGTCTTTGGGCAGCCCTGTACCCAGCTCCTTCAGAGTCTTCGGGTAACCCTGCTCCATACTGGACTCTGTGAACACCCAGTACTTGTCACCTAGAGGGAGGGAATAAAAAACACGACTACATACATCTGAAGTCATCTACATACTGTAAAAACAACAACAATGAATAACTACTGGACAGAACTGTTATTAATGAAAAGTCATCTTAAATAATTCAAAACTAGACCTACCCTTGAAGAACACAAATTTCCCATCGTTCCTCTCGTAGGCGGCGTTGATGTTTGGTGGCAGTCCCTTCCAGAAGTGACCGATGGGCATGGGGTAACCCTGGAGAACCTTGTTGTTCCGCACACGCCACAGCCACTTATCCTGCGCCAGAGAGACAGAGACACAGGGTTAACACAGTTCAGAGCTGTACACACACACCATAACCGTTTTATCCTGCACCAGAGAGACAGAGACACAGGGTTAACACAGTTCAGAGCTGTACACACACACCATAACCATTTTATCCTGCGCCAGAGAGACAGAGACACAGAGTTAACACAGTTCAGAGCTGTACACACACACACCATAACCACTGATCCTGTTTGCATTGTATAGTACATATACACACCTACGTTCTGGTAGTTTTGTGTCATTCAGTCCTCACTGTGTGTAAGCACATTTATGTCAACATCAATGCAATGTGTATCAGTGTGTGTTTCTGTGTCATGTGGTTTATTGTGTTCATGTCTGTGTGTATCCAACATGTCTAAGTGTGTCACAGCGTTTAAGACGTACCTTGAAGACAAACATCTCCCCCCTGAGGATGGCGATGGAGTCGAAGTGTCCCTCGCAGACGTCTGGTCCGAGTCCAGGGTGGTCTGGCTTGGAGGGTCTGGTGGGGCGGGGAGGAGGGGGTGGCGCTCCGGACGACCCTGTAGTGGAACACATTCAGGACAAAATAAGGAAAGCAGAGGTAGAACTGAGGGGACTGAGCGAATTCCCAAAGTGAACAGAATGTTTTCTGAACCGAATGTGATTTGAAACGTCCTTCATGCCGTGGAATGTTGAACTAGATTAGAACTTTCTAGCATTCCTGAACCATTATAAAGAAGAGACAGTTTGTGTTGAATATTGCTGTAACAATCCAGGAACATTGTTATAACATTCCAAGAACATAGCTACGGCATTCCAACGGCACTGGGTGTTTACCATAGATTGCCTGGATGCCGTGGCGATCGTCATCAGGCAACTGGAAGTTTTCTGTGTCCATCCACTGGTAGAATGGAGCCATGATGGCAGACGGGTCGTTGGAGTGCTCTAGACCCAGGGCGTGACCCAACTCATGGACCGCCACCAGGAACACGTCATTACCTGGAGAGAGAGGGACACAAAGAGAGGGAAAGGGAAAGATACTTTTTATTATCACTATTACTACTATGTACATAACTCAATCAAGTTGTAACATTGATGCTTTGGCAATATTTAGACAATGTTTGTCATGCCAATAAAGCTATTTGAATTTGAGAGAGAGAGAGAGAGAGAGAGAGAGAGAGAGAGAGAGAGAGAGACATATTTCCCTGAGATTACACAGACCCACAAAGAATTCGAAAACAAATTCACTTTTGATAAACTCCCATATCTACTGGGTGAAATACCACAGTGTGCCATAACAGCAGCAAGATTTGTGACCTGTCGCCACAAGAAAAGGGCAACCAGTGAAGAACAAACACCATTGTAAATACAACCTATATTTATGTTCATTTATTTTCCCTTTCATACTTTAACTATTTGCACATCATTACAACACTGTATATAGACATAATATGACATTTGAAATGTCTTTATTCTTTTGGAACTTTTGTGTGTAATGTTTACTGTTACTTTTTGTTAATTCTTTACTGTTTGTTTCACTTTCGTTTATTATCTATTTCACAACATATGTTTCCCATGCCAATAAAGCCCCTTAAATTGAAATTGAATTGAGAGAGGAGGAACGAGCAGGTGGGAAGAGACTGTTTGAATAGGAAGTAGCACGTTCACCAAACAAAGTGCAGACGCCCTAACAGTACAGTATAATTGTGAATGAGTGTATTACGGCTAACAGACAACCCAGTGAAAACCCTCTTTCTGACCATCTCCCCCCCCCCTCCATTTCTCTGTCTCTTACCCCCTTGGTCGACGTAGCCGGTCGTCCAGGGTTCGGCGTTGTCAAAGTGTGTGTCGCCCCCTATCCCGTTCCCGGGGAAGTACGCGTGAGCCAGGAAGCCGCCCTCGCCGTCGAATGGCGTGCTGTCGCCGTGGAAACCCTCAGAGAAGGAGAGCATGATGTCAGCGTACTTGTCGACCTTGTCCCGGATGTGGCTGTAAGGGATCTCTCGGAAGCGGAGCGGGATGGCGGCCTCCCACACCTTAAACGCCCGGCGGATAGCCTCGTATGTAGCGGACTCCCCAATCTTAGGGGTGTAGTTCTGTATGCTAGGAGAGCGACCAGGAGGAAATAGCAAATGTTAGTACATTTGAATGATAAAAGATATAACATCTTCTAAAGTGTTGTACTGGTTCTTCGTCTGCATTCTTTTGTGGAACTTTGTGCAAATCTGTTTTGATTTTAATCAGTATTCCTGTAGAATCAGATCTTGGTTCATTTACATTTAGTCTACATTCAGACTAAATTACATTCAAATTAAACAAACATTTTCACAAGACTTACACAGACTTTACAACCGTTGCCTAAGTGCCAGTCTGTTTGTGCCATCATACCAACTCCCTGTCACTCATTGTCATGCCAAATGTTTGGCTTGCACAATGGAGTTGGCCAGCGTACATACAGATCTGGGGACTGTGTGTTGTCGTACTAAAGCAGCGTTGTAGTCTGACCTGAATGTGACCTCTTGTTTGTCCCACTTCAGCCCCTGTACGGCGTATCTCTTCCTCCTCAGGTTGCTCTTCAGCTCAGAGCCAAACTTGTCCGGGACCCCACAACGCGGCCGCTTCATCGCCCTGGCAACGGCAAGACACACCTGTCAATCACACTCACTGTGCCGTGAACTATTTCAATTCTGAGTTGTCCTGAGACTCTTTGATTCTTTTGTGCCCTACAAAACATCAAATACTATGGGGCTTTATGAGTGAGGTTGCTCCCATAAGGCGGTGCACAATTGGCCCAGCATCGTCCAGGTTTGGCCGGGGTAGTCCGTCATTGTAAATAAGAATTTGTTCTTAACTTGAATAAAGTTTTTGAAATGTAATTGTATTTGCAGTGCAATTCACACAGTGGTTATGTATCTCAGGTCAGCAGGAGTCATTGCTCTGCTCAGCCCTCCATTTAGTGTCATCGGTACTCACTGTAGGGTGTTGATGTCGATCGAGCCGGTGACGGCGAGGCCGTAGAACCTCTGCATGGCCGTGATGGCTGTGGTGATGGACTTGGGAGAACGGATAGCCTGGACTCGGACATCACCTGGGGGCAGGTAGCCATACTGCTGCAGCCACACCTGGGGGGTAGAGAGAGGGGCACAAGGAGGGTTAGACACTGGTGAATACAATATATGTATTTGGAGACAAAGATTGAAAACGACACTCGTATGTGGTTATATGGCATGTCTTTGACAGTATTGGCTAAACACACACACACACACATACTCTCCCTCTCCCTCTCTCTCCCTCTCTCTCTCTCTCTCTCCCTCCCCTCTCTGTGGAGTTTCCCAACATATCCATCAGCCAGAAACAACACAGAAACCAACCCATTCATGGTGATAGTCAATGATTAGCCATACAGTCATTGAAAGAAGCAGGATGTTGTTGTAAAAAATATGTCTATGTTTTGATTACTGTGTGCCGAAATGTGTGTGTGGGTGTGCCTGTTGGCCTACTCACAGTGCTAGTCTGAATGTGTGTGTGTGACAGAGAGATTGACAGGGAAAGAAAGAGAGACGGAGAGAAAGACTGTATACGTATGTGTGTGGGTGGATGGGAGCTCAGTATCCAGTGTTTGCATAAAGCAATGCCAAGCTGACTTTGAACCAAAACTGCCTTCTCCCCAGGAACACACACTGCCTTCCTTACAACAGCAAACAGACTGAAACTGGTCAGACTGAACATACACACACACACACACACACACACACACACACACACACACACACACACACACACACACACACACACACACACACACACACACACACACACACACACACACACAAACAAAACCTCTTCTTTTTGCAAGAGTTACTAATATTCTATTTATACCATAAAAACAATCCCATCCTCACAGTCTCCTCTGCTTGATACGTTGGGAAGAATGAAAGGGAACTGAGACGTTGTTGTGGGGATGTAAGGAGAGATGAGAGAGGAGAATAGAGCCAAATAAAACACAGGAGAACCATAACAAACAGGGATGTCATTTCAGACGTGGAAGCCTAGAACTTCTTCTATCCTCTCAGTCAGAACCTGGGGGGGGGGTTCACTGCCAGACCCGACATGCAGAGGAAGAAAGGAGTAGCATCTAAGAAATAATATCTATGTTTCATCTGAGTGGTAGGAGAACTGCCTTTCACCGGGTGAGATCATATTTAACCAGAATGAAAAACAGACTATGGTGTTTCAGAAACATTCGACCGGAAGATGTTGTAAATGTCGCCTCTGTCTCGCTCTCAAACACAAGAGTGGTCATGCAGAGCTGCTCATGTTTCTGTTCCTAGTTCTCCAACCAAAACAGCTAGGATATGATCTTTAGCCATGGGGGAACAACAACAGCATTACATCAGACAACCTTGATCAGTGCTCAGCGCAACAGTCTCTCTATGAGAGAAAGAGGAGACAGAGAGGAGAGAGAGGAGACAGAGAGGAGAGAGACAGAGAGAGCGAGGGGAGACAGAGAGGAGAGAGAGAGATGTTAACTTATGTTTCCCATGACAACAAAGCCCTAAATTGAACGGAATTGAGAGAGGAGACAGAGAGAGAGGGGAGACAGAGAGAGAGAGGAGACAGAGAGAGAGGAGACAGAAGGAGAGAGGAGAGAAGGGGAGACAAAGAGAGAGAGGAGACAGAGAGAGAGGGGAGACAAAGAGAGAGAGGAGACAGAGAGAGAGGAGACAGAGAGAGAGGCGACAGAGAGAGAGAGACAGAGAGAGAGAGGAGTAGGAGAGAGAGAGGAGACAAAGAGAGAGAGCGAGAGAGAGAGAGGAGACAGAGCGGGAGACTGATCCTCAAACATAAACGTGATGGAGATGAGCCCTATGTGATGTTATAAAACATAGACAAGGATGTGTGTGTGTGTGTGTGGGTGGGTGGATCAGAGACAAGATGAGTAAATACAAGACAAGCGGGTGGGGGAGAGAGACAATATGAGTACAGGAGACTGTTGAGGGGACGATGGCTCAAAATAATGTCTGGAACGGAGCAAATGGAATGGCATCAAACACATGGAAATCATGTGGAAACCATGTGTTTGATACCATTCCACCGATTCCGCTCCAACCATTACCACAAGCACGTCCTCCCCAATTATGGTGCCACCAACCTCCTGTGGTGTGTGTGTGTACGTGTCTGTATGTATGTGTGTGCTGCAAAGACAGTCAGCCAGTGAGTGTCACAATCTTTACCACAAATTCAATCAGCAATTACAGAGAATTCTTCTGTCAACCCAGAAAACCTACAACCCTGACTGTCTACGCAATAGTAGTAATTTTATAGTTAGTTTGGTGAATATAGTCATTCCTCCTCTTTCTTACAATGTCTCTATCTCATGTCGTTTTAGTGGAGAGGTCTTTTTAATTATCAATAGCAATTGAAATGAGGGAGTAAAAGAGAGGAGAGTAAGTGAGAAACGGTGAGGAAACGTCTGGCTTGTACCTGGCCAGAGATATGACCACACACATCCACAGCAGCCACAGCAGAAGGCAGGCAGAGAGAGGGACAAAGAACCAGGTTCAGTTGTGGGCTGCAGAGTGAGGTAAACTCTCTTGCTCTAATCATGTCAATGCCTGCCCCTTCTTTCAGCAATGACATTTGTGATATGGTGTGTACGCACAGTATCATAGCCCTTCTGGTTTTCCTCCACATTTCTTAACCTGCCTCACATTTCTTCACCACCCAAACCCCAATCTCTCTCCACGTCTGTATTTCTCTTTCCGCCCTCTCCCACAAACTCCTTCCCCCCTCTTTGCACTCTCTCTCTCTCTCTCCCTCTATCCCTCTCTCTCTCTCCATCCCTCTCTCTCTCCATCTCTCACTCCTTGTCTCTATCTGACTGCTCCTAGTGTGTGCTCTGGCTCCACTGTGGTGACGTGTCTGGCTCTGTGAAAACACTCTCAGCTCCGTCAGGATGAAAAGTTTCCCCCACACCGAGGAGACTGCTCTCTCTCTCGTTCTCTCCCTCTCTCTCTCAGTCTATATCTCTCTCTCTCCCCCCCAGGCACCTCTTCTGTGGAACTCTCAGCAAGCGCTGACAGTACACAGATCTATTTAGTAGGAATTCTACGTTGCTTATTGTTGGCCTTGGGGGTAAATACAAACCCATGTGCTCATAGTCTAAGGGTCCATGTGAATGCGTTTTTTGTAAACAGACGCGAGCCCAAATAAGTTAGGCATTTTTTGCAGTGATGACTGTATTCTAAGGAAATGCATTTCAGCAGAGACAGGCTGTGCGACGTGTGTATATCAGATAAATAGAACCAGAATGATGACATAAAGTGCATTCGGAAAGTATTCAGACCCCTTGACTTTTCCCACATTTTGTTACGTTACAGCCTTATTCTAAAATTGATGAAATCGTTTTTCCCCTTCATCAGTCTACACACAATACCCCATAATGACAAAGCAAAAGCAGGTTTTAAGACATTTTTGCAAATGTATAAAAAATTAAAAACGGACATATGACATTTACATAAGTATTCAGACCCTTTACTCAGTACTTTGTTGAAGCACATTTGGCAGCGATTACAGCCTCGAGTCTTTTTGGGTATGACGCTAAAAGCTTGGCACACCTGTATTTGGGGAATTTCTCCCATTCAAGCTCTGTCAGTTTGGACGCGGAGAGTTGCTGCACAGCTATTTTCAGGTCTCTCCAGAGATGTTCGATCTGGTTCAGGTCCAGGTTCTGGCTGGGCCATTCAAGGACATTCAAAGACTTGTCCCGAAGCCACTCCTGTATTGTCTTAGTTGTGTGCTTAGGGTCGTTGTCCTGTTGGACGGTGAACTTTCGCCCCCAGTATGAGGTCCTGAGCGCTCTGGAGCAGGTTTTCATCAATGATCTCTCTGCACTTTGCTCCGTTCATCTTTCCCTCGATCCTGACTAGTCTCCCAGTCCCTGCGACTGAAAAACATCCCCACAGCATGATGCTGCCACCACCATGCTTCACCGTAGGGATGATGCCAGGCTTCCTCCAGACGTGACACTTCGCATTCAGGCCAAAGAGTTCAATCTTGGTTTCATCAGACCAGAGAATCTTGTTTCTCATCTGAGAGTCTTTAGGTGCCTTATGTGCTTTTTACTGAGGAGTGTTCCGTCTGGCCACTCTATCATAAAGGCCTGATTAGTGGAGTGCTGCAGAGATGGTTGTCCTTCTGGAAGATTCTCCCATCTCCACAGAGGAACTCTAGAGCTCTGTCCAAGTGACCATCGGGTTCTTGGTCACCTCCCTGACCAATGCCCTTCTCCCGATTGCTCAGTTTGGCTGGGCGGCCAGATCTAGGAAGAGTCTTGGTGGTTCCAAACTTCTTCCATTTAAGAATGATGGAGGCCACTGTGTTCTTGGGGACCTTCAATAATGCAGATTTTTTTGGTAACCTTCCCCAAATCTGTGCCTCGCCACAATCCTGTCTCGGGGGTTTTCGGACAATTCCTTCAACTTCATGGCTTAGGTTTTTCTGACATGCACTGTCAACCATGGAACCTTATATAGACAGGTGTGTGCCTTTCCAAATCATGTCCAATCAATTGAATTTACAACAGGTGGACTCCAATCAAGTTGTAGAAACATCTCAAGGATGATCAATGGAAACAGGATGAACCTGAGCTGTAACGTAACAAAATGTGGAAAAAGTCAAGGGTTCTGAATACTTTCCGAAGGCACTGTATGTGACAGATAGATTTGGTCCAATATTAGTAACAAAGTCAGCCATGAACTTAAACCAGCAGGAAGTTCCAGGAACAGCAGATAATGACTAATAATGTCCTACAACATGAAATGACGGTGGGATCAGGTGCAACTATTGGTCAGACAGTCATGAGACTGCTAAGACACCCTGAGGATAAAGTGGCCTGATAACATACTAGTAGCTAGGCATTACTGTTTGATAATAGTCATAGAAATAATAACAGATCGATAACACTGTGACTGCAACAACATATTCAATTGAAAGTTTGTGTTGATGAAGAGATGGTTCAGTTGGGTTTACACACAGTTGGGTTTATAAACATGCATGGTATTCACTTAGTTGCGTACTAATGCAGGGGTTCTCAAACTGTTCTTGCCCTGGGATCTCCGCTCGCCCCAGAGACCCCCATCAAATGTTAGCAAAAAAACCCAGAATATCTTGTCTTATCATCAGGTGAATGATAATGGCAAGTAAAAGTCATCATATTTTTTCACCTCCCCAGTTCTTTGGAAGAGGATAAACTACATATATTAGTATAAACTGTAATATATATAAGTATAGCCTATAAGATAGAAAGGTTAAGGTACTGTATCTTGGTGGAGGAGAGAACATTTTGCTGTTGTAAAGCAAATTTTCTGCAATTCTACACATTTTTCAATTGAGCTGAGAGAATATTTTGCAGATTTAAAGCCAATTTACTGCAATTCCATGCATTTTGCCATGGTTAATGCTGTGCTCCTCTGCTCAAACATTATAACTAAATCAATGGGCATGTGGCCTGAATGACTGGGAGAATACTTCTCAAAGATGATGTTATTTAAAAATGTATATAGTTCAATATCGATTCTGCAAGCTTCCTACCTGGATTTGGTCATTTAAATGTACACTGAAACTGTTTTTCTATCCCGAACATTACCAGATGGCCTGCCTAAGACTTTTCTATCCAGAAAAAAAACTCTAATTAGCTCCAATGACTGTAATTTCCTCTACATTAAAGGGATAGTTTGAGATTTTGTCAGTTAAGCCATTTATCAACTTCCCCAGAGTTGGATGAACAGGAACAGCCAGCATTCTAACTGTTCCTCTAGACTAGTGAGGTAGTTAGCATTGGCTCGTGACACTACCTCTAACTTCCTTAATACTGGACACAGAGACATAAACATTGTATCCACAACAGTATTCTGTTGTAGCCAGCGATTTCCATAAAAATACATATTTCTCACATTAAAAAAAAGTGTAACAATTTTTTAAAATAAAAATGATCACGGACGCCCTGCAGTACCCCAGTTTGAAAACCCCCGTATTAATTTGTTTATATAAGCTCCATACCAACCTCTACCATAATACATCTAGCAACTCTGCCAAGTGTGAAGGTATTAGATATAGTGCAGATATTTGGGTTTCAAGCAATCTGCTAAAACAGAAGCAGTCTTCAGCCCTCTCAGTCCACACGTCTTTTATAGTGGATCTGGTTTTCCTCCGGCTGAGGAAGTAGTGGTATATTTTTCCTGTCCCTCGTCTTTAATCCCTCAGGCTGAGAGTGGAAGAGTGACTAAAAAGGAAAGGAAGAAATGTCAAAGGAAATGTTGAAAGGGATTGACGTACGGAATGACAAAAAAAGAGGGGAGAAAAGACACGGACAGGGGACAGAAGCGTTAAAGCGGAATCTAAAATTGAGGGAGACGGAGTAGAGACTGAGTCAGTTGTTCCCCTCGGACGGTGCCAACGGAAGAAGAAGAAAAAAACAGAGACCAGAGTTTGGTCATAAGCGAGTTTGGAGTCTGAGACACACATTAGACTGCCTGACCTCCTAGCGTGGCAACCCACATCTCTCACCCACTTACACCAACACAGGCGATACATGCTAACGCTAACTAAAGTACTGTTGCTGTGTATATAGGCTTAACACAATGCAGAACACCTGCATGCTATGTTAAAGGACATGATAATACACTTGGCTACTCTAACCCCTTCAAGCATGCTGAGCAAGCACAGCCAACACTGGGTAGTAGTGTGCGTGTGGCTCCAGTCTGCACAGTCGGACCAAACCCAACAAAGATGTTCTATACCTATTATTGAACATATCATGAGTTAAATTTGTGAGCCTCAAATGTCCTAACTTGGGTTCATACATGTAATTAATCAACTGGCTAAATCCTAATATGTCTACTGTTATACAAATAATGAGCGGTTCGAGCAGGGCAGAGGTGTTTTTAGGATTTCCACACATGGGGACATTTTATTTTTGTAGGGTCTGAAAAAAAAAATCTGCCTTTTAAAAACGCATTTCATGCAATTTGACCTCATTTAGATGACAATAAGACACTAGCTTAATCTTTTTTAGTACCACACAAATGAACGAAATGAGTGGCTACTCTGACCTGCAAACTGAGATCAATCTGGTCTTGAATTCAAATAAACAATAGCCCAGGCCACTGAATCGACTCACATATTGTACAATATTAGGAGGAAATATATATACAGTATATATATATCATAGGCTACAGTAGGCTACTAAATATAATTTCCAGCGGCACACTGACGCACCTAATGATGAAGATGAAGCCATAGACTACTCACGGTGATGGCCGATGCGCTCGTCTTGGCAATAGCCTATCTCAAGATGAGATACTATGAAAAACAGTGCTGCTGTTAGCTACAAATTGTTGATGAGACATTTTTTTTTCTACAGATAGATTAGTCTTCTTTTTTTCGCTCATATATTTTGAAATCTGCAAAAGACAAACCAACCATACTTTGTTCTGTTTCATTCCTGTGTACACAGTTAGTATTATTCTTTATTTCCTCTCTTCCTCTCGATCACAAAAATATAATCCATAGATGGTAGTTCCCATTAAAGTCAGGACTGGCATCCATTGTTAGTGTACCCATGAGTTTAACAGTCAAATTACCAGGGTAAGAGGTTACAAAACCCTTCTATGGATTATATTTCTATGGCCACAATGCAACAAGCTGTATATTTGGTGTGCATGCTGCCCAAACTGCTGCCTTCCCGACTGTAGGCATAACTGTAATTGCCAAAATAAAGGAAACACTTGAGTAAACGGGAATAAAGAATAAATGTTATGGTGTGGGGTGCATTTACCTGGCATGGTTTAGGTCCACTTGTAGAATCTATGCCAAGGCGCATTGAAGCTGTTCTGGCAGCTTGTGGTGGGGGCCAACAACACCCTTTTAAGACGCTTTATGTTAGTGTTTCCTTTATTTGGGCAGATACCTGTATGCGCTTGTGATAAAAACTTAATCCACAGTTGTTTTTTTTACTATTCATCCTCTGTGGCTAAATTATGTTCTCGGTTGTATTTTGAACATTGAGAGTGGGCTCCTGTGTTTGGATAAAAAAAATATAATAACAAAAAAAATGACGTAATATATTTATCTATTTTCTTGCCTCTTGGGCCCAGCCCCGGACTCACACAACTGACCAGTCACATTTATTTATTATGCAGTTTATTTTTTATTAATCCGCTACCCAATCAAAGCAGGCCCTCCCATTTACCCATGTGGGCCCCTTAAATCAAATCAAATGTATTTATAAAGCCCTTTTTACATATGCAGATGTCACAAAGTTCTTTCCTCCCCCATCTGACGATTAGCAGAACGGCAGCAGGTAGCAGCAGGCTGTCTACACTCATTGAGAGCGGGCTCCTGAGTCCTCCTGTGGTTGGCGGTTGCAGTAAAAAAAAATCTAAAATGTATACTACATATCAAAGAGCGCGTCCTCACGCTAGCTTGGGACTCAACGTCTTGTAGGAACCCGCTCACCGGCCAAGCACACGCACTGTTGTGGATGCAAGGTCCGATCACTTCTGACACCAATGTAATGAAACAGGCAGGGAGCAGGTCTCGAACCCTCGACCTTCTAGCCCAAAGTCTAGCGCGCTATCGATTGTGCCGCAAAAGCATGCTCGTGTGGCAGAGTAGATATCCGCGCTTATAAGCCCAGGGTCGTTACAATATATTCTATATACTGTATATATTACATATATACTACATATATTTCCTTTATTATTAGTATTATAAACATTTAAAAAATAGGATTATTATAGATTTTTTGGTTGTTGCTTCCTCTAGGGCCCCCCACGGGCATGGCCCCAGGGGTTTCAGCCCCTGTAAGCCCCTGCATTAATCCGGCCCTGGGTTCTAGGATGGAAACTGCAGCGATAGTACTTGAGTGGAATGGATAAACACACCATCTCTCCATAGACATTGATCGGGTTGGTTTGTTTCCCATGTGGCAGATCAGATGAACTGAATATTGTCCTCCCTGAAAATGTTTAAGTGACAGCGAGCACTTGTATGAGCAGCATGCACCAGCACTTCACCAAAGGTGTCCAACAGCGTGCTGCAACCGTACAAAAACAACCAAGACTCCTCAGGACCCAGTGGGAGAGCCCAAGCCCAACCATAGAAATAGAATGACTAGAACAGACATTCCCATTCACGTGAATGTTCTGTGATGGGTGAACCGGCGGTAGACATATTGAATGTACACATACTGTCTAATTGCTGAGCTCTGAGAGTATATTTCCGTTCTAGGATTTATATTTCCATGGGGCCAACCCATATGGGATTTGTCCCCTCATGACCTCCTCCCTCCCTGTGATGCTAAGACACGCTAGTCACCTTGCCTCCAGATGTCTGCTGTTATGGTGTTTGAAGAGAACTTCAAGGACTTTCAGATTCAGACAGATATGTTGTGAAGATCTGTGGAACGGATCATCTCGTTTGCATTCCTTTCCACTTCCTTTGGCTAAAATAAAGTCCAACCAGCAATTTAATAAAAGTGAGACAGGGTGTTTTTTTTGTGAATAAACACAAATATAACTAAATAAAGGAAACCTCTATTGAGTTTATAGTATGTCATTAAGACAAAATGATTCACAAAGTGAAGTTGGGCCTATATTTTGTTCCATCGGGCCTATATTTTGTTCCATTGGGCCTATATTTTGTTCCATCGGGCCTATATTTTGTTCCATTGTGCCTACATTTTGCCTGATCTTAAGATAGCCCTATGACTGTGAATATTTGCTCATCCAGTCTCCTCACTCATCACAGCTTCAAGTTAAATTGTAGGCTTAGCCTCCATGGCCTATCAAGTTGGATCAGGCGACAGTGAATCTAGACTAAAATCCATGAAAGGAATGTCTGAAAATGTCACTCCTACTTAGTTGTCTTTGTTTTTATACCGTTAATCGTTATCTTGTAGGCATAAAATCAGAGTGCAAACTACAGGGAGCCCAGGGGGGTCCCTGAATGAGACATGAGTCCCCCTAAATGCAACAAAGGCAAACTAATTTAACCTTTCTCCTATTTGTTTAATATGCAATTTGTACTGCTAAAGTGGTAAGTATTAAAATAAAAGCTTATTCCAAATTAAAGGAACACTCCCACCTCTGTGTCATGAAAAGAAAATTCCCCATGTGGCTGCACTTGTCATCCCGGGACAGTCACGTACCTCAGACCCTTTTCAGGTGTCCAAACTTTTCTTTCTACATAATGGTCCTTCTGTCAGCAAGACACGTCAATTCATTTAGGCTGCAAGAGTGCAGACCCAATGGCAATCGCTGAATGGCATTCCACTTTTTTGGTGTTTTATTCATCAAATGGCGCGACTGCACAGCGCACGAACATGAGCGGGTCGCCTGCTTTTTGAAATGATTTGTTTGGCAAAACAAGATGACGACATCATGACTGGTTGGGTTCATGCTAAATTAAAAGGTAACACATATTTGTACCGTTAAATGACATGTTTTTACTATTATTAAAACACATGAAGTCCCATGAAAAAAATGGAGACCCCCCCCGAATGTCACAGTATAAGTCGCACTCTGCATAAAATGAACATCCCGTCTGTGCTTTCAACCTGATCTATTACCTATTCCTATTCGTCGCTCTCTGTCATTTTATGAAAGTCATCCGTTCATTTCCCGTTCTTCATCTCTCCCACATAACAGACATCATTGCTTTAATCATAGGTTACTGTTACATACAGGTGATGTAATAGTGAAACTGGTAATTAGTGATAATCCCATCTTTCATCATGCCTGCTATGGGAGCATATGCGCAGAGTAGGTCGAGGTTTCCCCTAACTGCTGTTCCAGGTTCAGATCTTGCAATATATTCCTTATGGCATTCTTTGGGGATTTGGGGAATCTGATTGTGTGGTAAGGGGCATCTTCTGCCTACTCCCATAGGAGCATGGGCACATTTGATGGGCCTTCAAGAGACATTATGGGTAGGATTTGGGATGGGTTAACTGATCCTAGATCGGTCATGGACCCGACACCAACATTTGCAGTCTTATTGTGACACTGTGTACGCTTTATTACTATCTCAGTGCTGTGTGTGCAGCTGTTACACTATTATTACAATGCTATAGATCATAGCTGTGGTATTGTGTCTCTCAGGCATTTCTGACTGACAGTGCAATGATTGACCATGTCTGGCTGACTCAGTGGTACCTGATTCCCTAAAAGTCGTGCACTTTAGAATAGGGTGCCATTTCGGACATCCATCATGTCTGGCTGACTAAGACTGCAGCTGTTTGTGGTTACTGAGTCCGAACCTGAGTTCCTCCAAGCATCCTGTCTATGTTAATAAGAACGAGCTCTATATGTAGACCAGGCCTGTATTGAGAAAGACTGGAGCAATGCATGAGCACCATTGGATACCGTTGACTTGGACATTGGCTATTGCAGTCATGGCTAACAATGGTTATTCTTGATGGGTTGGGTTATATGCTAAAGTACTCTGGGATGGATAGAGAGTTCTGGAATGCCCGAGGAGGACAGATATAGAATTACCCCAGGCTAGAGATGTCATGACAGGGACCTAATCATTTTGAAGGTACACTATGACACAGTAGAGGGACAAAATGTAGTGTTTATGTAAGTAGTGGCACATCAGTTACAAAGGGTATGGGGCATGTTGCTCCGGACAGTACCTGCTAAAACAGAGAACAGCTTCCTCTCCAGTCTCCTCTCTACCACAACTCAGTACAGATGAAATCCATTATCCTCACACACACACACACACACACACACACACACACACACACACACACACACACACACACACACACACACACACACACACACACACACACACACACACACACACACACACAGACACACACACACACAGACACACACACACACACACACACACAAACACACACACACACACACACACACACACACACACACACACACACACACACACAGACAGACACACACACACACAAGCCCCAGTTTCTTAGTATAAAGCAGTTGACTTGAGTTTTCACAACTCCGTACTCCATTTTCCATCCCTTTTTCTACTGAACTGGACACATGGCCTCTCACCCTTTGATGTTACTGCTAAGATATACTTTATTAGTCCACGTGAGATGGAAATGTGTCTCCCGACACACACACCGGGGGTTCATTTCATTGCTCAAGGGAACATCTGCGGTAGGTGGCCCCTAATATTGATGCCAGCAACCCCCTGGTTACCAGCTCAATCCGTGCCACATCCCCCCCTTCAGCACTGGGATTCAAACAACCATCCGGTTGCTGGCCGGCTTCTCTAACCTCGAGGCTACCGCTGTCACCTTTTCATGTTTATTTTTGACTACCCTCAGTTGAGAAGAGGTCAACCATCATGAAAAACAAAGAAGAACATAGAGTCAATAATACGGACTAGCACAGAAAGAAGAGACGACAGTAAGCCTATAACACACACTATAAACCTTAACCAAAGTATCTTTAAAAGTATCTTATTATACTAGTTAAATAGTTTGTTTTAATAGTGTTTCTAAGTGTCTGCATATCTCCAAAATGACTTACCTCTGCTTTTACTTCATATTCCGTTGATACAACTCCAAAGAACAGTCCGCACGCCAGCGTCAGGACCTGGACCACATTTTCGAGCCGGGGCAACATTCCTCTGTATGTGCGAGTTACCCAAAAAAAACAGTCGATAAAGAGCTTCACAACCGGACAGCTTCTATTGGCTTTCCACGTTTTTATCAATTATAATCCTTAACGATGACCTTTAAAAACAATACAAAATATTGTACTTTAATCTGTTGTCATGGATACTTTCTTGCCACACTTCAAGTTCTGCACAACAAATCTTTTGTGGTAACAACAATCATAACTAAATGTAAAAAAACAAAAGCATCCTACAAGTCTATCCAAAAACTCAAGTCCTGATGTTGGGGGGGTGGAGGGGGGATCGTTGCGATCTCAGTGCTTCATAGTTCCTCTCTCCTTTGTCTCCACAAGTTTCTTTCTTTCTTTCTCACTGTGTGACTATTAAGACGTCGCTCTCTGACGCGTGGACGAGGTTGGTCAATGCGCTCAGCGGAGAGAGAGAGAGACAGAGAGAGACAGAGAGCGAAGAACTACAGCAGCGTCGACAGCTGTGTTTTTACCTCACTGAAGTGGGCGTCACATCTGGAAGAGGGAGGAACTTCCTCTCTCAATTCAATTTCAATTCAATTTAAGGGTTTTATTGGCATGGGAAACATATGTTTACATTGCCAAAGCAAGTGAAATAGATAATAAACAAAAGTTAAGTGAACAATACAAAATGAACAGTAAACATCACCCTTGCAAAAGTTTCAAAATAATAAAGACTTTTCAAATGTCATATTATGAATGTATACTGAGTTATAATGATAGTTAAAGTATAAAAGGGAAAATAAATGAACATAAATATAGGTTGTATTTACAGTGGTGTTTGTTCTTCAGTGGTTGCCCTTTTCTTGTTGCAACAGGTCACACATCTTGCTGCTATGATGGCACACTGTGGTATTTCACCCAATAAATATGGGAGTTTATCAAAATTGGACTTGTGGGTCTGTGGAAATCTGTGTCTCTGATATGGTCATTTGGCAGGAGGTTAGGAAGTGCAGCTCAGTTTCCACCTCATTTTGTGGTCAGTGTGCACATAGCCTGTCTTCTCTTGAGAGCCAGGTCTGCCTTCGGCAGCCTTTCTCAATAGCAAGGCTATGCTCACTGAGTCTGTACATAGTCAAAGATGTGCTTAATTTTGGGTCAGTCATAGTGGTCAGGTATTCTGCCACGGTGTACTCTCTATTTAGGGCCAAATAGCATTCCAGTTTGTTCTGTTTTTTGTTAAGTTCTTTCCAGTGTGTCAAGTAATTATCTTTTTGTTTTTTCATGATTTGGTTGGGTCTAATTGTGTTGCTGTCCTGGGGTTCTGTGGGGTGTGTTTGTGTTTGTGAACAGAGCCCCAGGACCAGCATTCTTAGGGGACTCTTCTCCAGGTTAATTTCTCTGTAGGAGATGGCTTTGTTATGGAAGGTTTGGGAATTGCTTACATTTAGGTGGTTGAAGAATTTAACGTCTCTTCTCTGGATTTGGATAATTAGCGGGTTTCGGCCTAATTCTGCTCTGCATGCATTATTTGGTGTTTTACGTTGTACACAGAGGATGTTTTTGCAGAATTCTGCATGCAGTCTCAGTTTGGTGTTTGTCCCATTTTGTGAATTCTTGGTTGGTGAGCGGACACCAGAACTCACAACCATAAAGGGCAATGGGTTCCTTAAATAACGGATTAGAGTATTTTTTGCCAGATCCTAATTGGTATGTCTAATTTTATGTTCCTTTTGATGGCATAGAAGGCCCTTCTCTCTCAGATCATTCACAGCTTTGTGGAAGCTACCTGTGGCGCTGATGTTTAGGCCGAGGTATGTATCATTTTTTGTGTGCTCTAGGGCTACAGTGTCTAGATTGAATTTGTATTCGTGGACCTGGCAACTGGACCTTTTTTGGAACACCATTATTTTTGTCTTACTGAGATTTACTGTCAGGGCCCAGGTCTGACAGAATCTGTGCTGAAGATCCAGGTGCTGCTGTAGGCCATCCATGTTCTAGTGCCCTCAGCAATTCGTTGATGTATATGTTGAAGAGGGTGGGGCTTAAGCTGCATCCCTGTCTCACCCCCCGGCCTGTGGAAAGAAATGTGTGTGTTTTTTGCAATTTTAACCACACACTTGTTGTTTGTGTACATGGATTTTATAATGTCATATGTATATCCCCCAACACCACTTTCCATCAATTTGTATAGCAGGCCCTCATGCCAAATTGAGTCGAAAGCTTTTTTGAAATCAACAAGGTATGAGAAGACTTTGCCTTTGATTTGGTTTGTTTGTTCGTCAATTAGGGTGTGCAGGGCGAATACGTGGTCTGTCGTAATGCAATTTGGTAAAAAGCCAATTTGACATTTGTACGAGTCTGCTGTTAATGATAATGCAGAGGATTTTCACAAGGTTGCTGTTGACGCATATCCCACGGTAGTTATTGGGGTCAAATTTGTCTCCACTTTTGTGGATAGGGGTGATCAGTCTGTGGTTCCAAATATTGGGGAATATACCAGAGCTAAGGTTGATGTTAAAGAGTTTAACATCATTAAAAAAATGAAAATTGAGAGAGAGAATTGAAATTGAATTGAGATAAAGAGAGAGAGGAAGTTCCTCCCTCTTCCAGATGTGACGCATATTTCAGTGAGGTAAAGAAACAGCTGTAGACTCTGCAGCTGTATAAATATGAACATTCATTAATCATAATAAATGAAAACAACAGCCCAGGATAATGTAAACTGTCAAAAAGAACTACAAGAAGTTAGGCAGACAATTCACAATTAATTTAATTTCAATCCCCGTTGTCTCAGTCCCTTGCCAAAATGTATCAACAATGAATTCAGCATGTTACCTTTCTAATTGTACAACCACTAATGTTAATGCAAAGAATGTTACATTGTATCAGATGCATTGTATCAGATAATAAAAGACCCCTAAGATTTGAGGGATCATATAATTAGCCTACTCTATTCTGACACCTGGTGGTGAAACATGATCACATTAATTCACACCCTTAACTCCATAGCAAAGACATTGTGAATAGAGGGACCAAGTAACAAACAATGATGGTTAAATATAAATCAGAAAAAATACTCGTGACAATAATTGTGTTGTTTGGAGTTTGAGGCGCTGCTGTGACAGCCCAAACCTCTCGCACCGCCCCCGCTCTCGCCTGGACAGCAGCTAGTGATAAACGCCGTAAGAAATAATAGCGCCATCTGCTGGCAGTAGCGCTACCCCCTCTCATGTCACTCAACTAAAACAATACGGAAGTTGCACAGAACTCTGCCTGTCAACAAGAAAGACGACAGAAAGGGTAAGGTTGCTAATTTAGTTGTTACAGGCATTTATATACATCATGTATCGCCGTTTGTAATGTATATGTTCACCAGAGTGTTTGTAGATATATTTGAATGTTTTTTGTCGCGTGGCACGTTCAGGAAACGTTACAAGGAAGAAGTTAGTTAGTTAAGCCAGCGTTAGCATTAGCATGCTAGCCGCACAACACAGACAGGGCGAGAGAGCGAAGCAGCTGCTGCTTTACCCTTCCTCTTCAAGGAAGTTTGCGGGGGCGAGGATCCAGGAGGCCTAGATAAGTCTGGTGTGAATTATTTCAGCTCACCTGGAGTTAAAATGCTATAGAAAATCACTTAATTGAAAATTGGCTTGCTGGTAAATCATCGCTACAACATAACATCATTAGCTTGCGAGGCAGGAAATTGCTGTGTATGTGTTCTCGATACAAATAGATCGGCATAACCTCAACAGTGCTTAGCTAGCTAAACCGAACTACCTTAAATGCCTTGCTGTCGTATCTAAAGGCTAAGGAAAGTACATTTCTGTATGTTGTTTGACAGTAATTCTCTCCTGCTCCTGTAACAATGTAGCCTGGTCCCAGATCACTCTTATGGTCCTTTGTGTGTGTGTGTGTGTGTGTGTGTGTGTGTGTGTGTGTGTGTGTGTGTGGAGGGGGGGGGGGGGTGACAACGACCATAGGAGTTGACAAGACATCACAAACAGATCTGGGACCAGGCTAGTCAAAATAAAACCTATTCAACATAAAGGGTTATCTTTTTATTTTCTTAGATTGTCTTCCTGAAAGACACATCAGTGACAATGGGGTCATTCTGCAAGGAGGACTGAGGGATCTGACCTAGATGTTTTTCTATTCTACTTTTCTTTCTTTTCAACTCTTCTTTCTCTTTCATGAGCACCTGTATTTCAGAGGAGCACTACTATCATCAGAATGACTGCCCCTTTCAACCTTTGTGTCCTCAACGTTTTGTTTGTAACCGGTGAGTTTTATTATGAATGTGTGTGTGTGTGTCTGTCCGTCTGAAGATGTCAAGACACCATGGTGCTTTAGGGCGTACAACTATTACAAACAGTTTTTTTTGTAAGTGTGTAGCTAGTTTCAACTGTCAACTGCACCACATACAAATACCAGTCAGATCTTTAGTAATGCCCTGTTCAGACCTGCGTAACTCAGTTTTTCCTGTTGATCCACAGCCTACAGCAGCCTGGAGTTAGCCTCCAGTACTGGTAAGATAACCACCCCTCCGCCCCAAACAGTAATTGTAAGAATCAGTTGTGGCACAACCCGTTCTATCACATTTTTTGTCACGCTCAAATATTGAAATGCGTTTTGTCTTGTTGATACTACTGGGAGTCCTCTAGACAGTCCATATACCAATATTATGAGTTGGCTAAATCAAGGTTATGAAGAGAAGGTCCTGCTAATATTCTGTTACAGTCGACTCCTGTTAAGTGCCCTTTGAATAAGTGCAAACTCTGTTGGAAGTGCACTACAGCTCCATTATTTTGTAGCTGTGCCTGATGTGGTTTTGGTTTAGTGTGCATGTTGTGGTATAGTGCACGGTGTCTCAACAGTTTCAGCACCAAGCCGTTGCATTTATCAGGGTCATATTTAGTAGGGCACACCGCAGCAAAACGTTTTGAAACAGAAAGCTAAAATCAGAATTTTTATTGGACAAGTTTAGGTAGCACCTGCCTATTTCACTCCTGTTTTCTCCCTAATGAACACAACCCAGGAGTCTAAAGTACTGCACTGTCCTTCTCTCTTCCAGCTCATTGTGGACAATCTCCCCAAGTCCTGGAAGCCCCGAGGGGAGAGATCAGAAGCTCCGTCCACCACAGCTGGTCCTACCGCCCACGACCGCTCAACTGTAGTTGGATTATCAAGGCACACGTAGGAGAGCCCGTTATCCTCAGGTAATGTCTGCCCACTCACTGTCTTATCCCTCCAGGGGCTTATTCGCTGGGGTCAGGGTGCAACGTTTGTCCCTCAACTACCTCTAGTCTTTAACCCTCTTGGCACTTGGTTAGATCTGAAGGGATTGGGTAGGTGTTAGAAATAGGATGGAAATTCCATCAAGACTCTCAGTGGACAAGGTGACACGACTAATATGTTGTTTAGTTATACTTATCCAATACCTTCAGATTGACACTTCCTCGGGGGCAGGGAGTAGAGGTTGTGACTGGACCTCAGAAAGGTCACATCATGCGAAGAACGTGGATTCATAGCCAAATCATTTTGTTTTTGATCGTTTGCTCACTGTTTGTTTGTTTGTATCTCTTTTCACCCGTCGTTCTTTTAGTTTCTCCCAGTTTTCTACACGCTGTAAGAAGGAATGGGTCTCGGTGACATCATCAACTGGCAAGCCCATTACCTTTTGTGGTTCCGACCTGCCAAAGCCCATGGAGTTGATGGGGGGGAACATTACAGTGACGCACCACTTCCTGCCACACTTATTCCCCGTCTCTGCGTTCTGCCTTGGCTACGTCAGAGGTATGGTGGCAGGATTTTATATCACTTGTTAATCATGAGAAAGGACATAGTAAACTAGTTTTAACCATATTTGAGGACCAGGAATTATAATATAGCTAAAAGGAATATAAACTCTCCTCCCTCTCCCACCATTTCCCCCTGTTCATCTCTCTTGCCCTCTTGGTCTCTCTCCCACTCCTCTCTCTCTCTCTCTCTAGACTCTGGTGAATGTCCGGTGGTGGACTTTGAGTGTTTGGGCGGGCGCTGCCTGCCCCTGTCCTGGCGCTGTAACGGCCGGACGGAGTGTCTGGGTGAAGGGATGGGGCTGGGAACAGACGAGCAGGACTGTGACGGAGAGATCGAGATCCTGGATCCTGAGCAGGACAAAGTAGTGGTGACCACCACCACACCAGAGTCCTACATAGAGAGGGAGGGGGAGACAGAAAGAGAGAAGAACGGGGGGAGGGATTGGGAAACGGCACCGGTTGATGTGGAGAAGGAAGTAGAGAAGGATGGGGACTACACCAAGGTAAAGGAGCCAGATAATCCTATAGAGGACTACTGGGAGTTCCTGCCTCGTAAACTCCCCAGCCCCCAGCCTCACAGAGCCCACCCCGGTGTGACCCGGGCCCCCATCGAGTGGCCGTGTGGCGGCCTCCTCCAAACCTTCTATGGGACGTTCGCCCCTCCTTCCATCAATGGCCCCTCTCTGTTCTGTGTGTGGACCCTGGACCCCCAGGACTCCAGGCCTCTGAAGCTGGACCTGCAGCTGCTGGAACTAGGGCCTGGAGACACGGTCACCATCACCAACAGACAGCAGGGCACCGGGGAACTCATCAAAACTGTAAGTGTTAGTGGAGCTGGGTCTGTGTTTAATACAAGTTTCCCCTAACAGACTGATACAGGATCATATATTTTTTAATTCCCCTAGGATTGGGAATTTGTCATCTGTCACAATACTGTCCAGTTCTGTTACCCAAGTTAATTTACTCAATCTAATCACCCTATCCCTTTTCCTCTCTGACAGATCACCAGCGAGTCCAGTTACAAGGCCATCCAGGTCGAGTCCCGGACCGGCCTTCTCTCCCTGACCTATCGCACGCTCCCCGGCTCGGAGGGGCTGGGCTTCAACGCCACCTACCGTGTCGGGGGCTACTGCCCCCCCTGGGAGGGTAAATGTGGGGGTGCCGCGGGGGGCTGCTACACCCAGGAACAGAAGTGTGACGGGCGCTGGGACTGTCCTGAGACGGGGCATGACGAGGCGGGATGCAGGGGGTGTCCCATGGACCAGTTTGCCTGCGGAGGGGTGGGGCAGCGGGCGGTGCTGGCGGGTCATAACTTCATAGGGCGTTCTGTGTGCTTCCCTGCCAAGGAGAGGTGTAACTACCAGCTGTACTGTGCTGACGGGAGCGACGAAAAAGACTGTACCATATGTCAACCTGGGACCTTCCACTGCGACAGCAACAGGTAGCGAATAGGGGTGTGTGTGTTTTAATATGTGTGTGTGCACATTACTGTATGATATTTTGGTTTGATGTGTGTGTGTGTTTTGGTTTTTGTGGGTGAGAAATCACCACCCCGACGGTGTGTTTCTCTTCCCCAGATGTGTGTTTGAGAGCTGGAGTTGTGACGGCCAGGTGGACTGTAAGGACGGGACTGACGAGATGAACTGCACCATGACCCTGCCTCGAAAGGTCATCACCGCGGCAACCGTGGGCAGTCTGGTCTGTGGGCTGCTGCTGGTCATCGCTATGGGCTGTACCTGCAAGCTCTACTCACTGCGGACCCGAGAATACAGGTACCCCTTATTCACCTCACACCTCAGCTTTACGCCTGTTGATGCTTCACCAAAATACACAAAAAAATCACAACAAATTATCTTGATCTGTGTCCAGAATACCAAGAAATATCTCTGTCCAAACCAACGTTTATTGTGTTGGACCGGACTCCCATGTATGTGTTGAGATGTTTCTGCCTTGTTTCTCTCCTGCAGCATGTTTGCGCCAATCAGCCGCCAGGAGGCGGAGCTAATCCAGCAGCAGGCCCCTCCCTCCTATGGTCAATTGATCGCCCAGGGCATCATCCCTCCAGTGGAGGACTTCCCCACAGAGAACCCCAACGAGGTGAGCGCACAGGTCTAGAATCAGCTAACCCTCTCCCAATCCTCATCCTAACCATTATTGTGGAAAATGCTAAACTGACATTGGATCAGAAACTATTTGAGCACAATGAATGGAAGGCCTCAAACAACTGACAACTTGAGATATTTCCATTCTTGGGTGTCCTTCCTTTACAAGGGAATCCTCCACTAACTTCCAGTCGTTTTGAAAGGTCCTCAGTACGTCCCTATGTCTTCTGACTGTTCACCACTAGCCTTGTTTATCCTACTACCTACCAGCTTCACTGAATCACTCCATTATCAGCATGCACTACTACATAAATACTGTTCTTAGATCAGTGTCCAGGAGAAACCTCATCCTACTCTTAACGGGAGAGGAGAGACCCACTCATAGATCCTATCAATGCTCCTTCATAATATGAATAGCCGGTGCGTATTCAAATTGGATTTAGAAATGAAATTACTCCACTCCATTGGTTGCTTTACAAGGGCATCCCGTTAACCTACAGTAGATTGGAACGTAGACTAGCCTTGTATCTCCTACTTACCAGAAGCACTGTTGTCTCAGAAGGTTCAGTCAGACCCTTCTGAATGATTCCATTACACTCAGGCTGAATCAGGCTGTACTATGGCAGCATCAGGAGGGTGTTATCTCATGTATTTGAGTTACACTGGGGCCTGTAGGTGTACTGATCTAGGCTCAGTCTAGCCTTCTAGATCAAAATGAATAGTATTATACGGCCAGGGGGGACCTGATCCTAGAGCTGTGTGACAGCAATAGCAGGAGCGTGATCTGATAGATTGAGTTACAGCAGACAACACAATGGAGCCCCTCACTACACCATAGTCTGATTAGCTGCTGTAGACAGCTGAAGGAGGGAAAGAGGGTTAACTAAAACAATGTGCTCTCTGTGTTCAGTGTGGTGGCTTTGTTTAATGGTCCCCTCAAAGAGTGGTCTAATTCAAATAATAAGCTCATTATCGTTTAATGATGGTAAGTCATTTTATTAGTATAGCACTCTTTAAATACAACTGAAATCTCAAGGTGGTCATCTTTTTTTCTTGTGCTCTTCTCTCTGCTCATCTATTTCTCTCTCTCTCTCTCTCTCTCCTCTCTTGCTCTATCAGTCTTCCTCTCTTTCTCTGAGAGGTTTTCTCCAGCTTCTCAGACAGGATACTTCTAACTCTCCACGACGCCGACGCCGTCCCCGATTCATCCGCCGGGCTGTCCGTCGCATGCGGAGATGGGGCCTAATCCCCAGATCCACCTCCAGGCCCTCCCAGCCATCCAGCTCTGCCCCCCAGCAGACAGAGGCCCCTTCCACTGGTGTGGATCCCAGTCAATCAACTCCCGCCACCACCTCATTGGCTGTGGAAGCCGTCAATCTGCCATTGCCACAGAAACTAGGCTTGCTCCCACAGACAGTGCAGTACCAGCCACCACCACCTCCCCACTTCCTTCCTCCACCCACTCTACTCCCTCCACCCATTGTCTCTACCCCAGCCAACCCCCAGAGCCCTCCGGTGGCTGTCCCCCCCACCCCCAGCAGCCCCTCCCTAGCCTCTCTCTTCCACTCTTTGGGGCGCACTATCTCTCGCTTCCGCTCCTCCCCTTCCTCCTCCCCCACCAACTCTCTGCCCCTCTCCACATCCCCCTCTTTCTCTTCCTCCTCTTCGGAGGATGAGGTGCTACTTATCCCCCTCTCCGAGGACACAACCCCAGAGGACGACGTGCCCCTGCTGACACTCGACCCCTGACCTTATCCAACACCCCTTCCCTAAATGATGACTCAAGCACAGGAGCACTGCAAGGCTCCCTCTCTCTCTCTTTCTCTCTCTCTCTCTTTCTATCTGTGCTGGTCTGGTGCCTTGGAATTGCATTGGGTTGGATGGTTTGAACTGACTAAAGGAATCTAATATTCAATGCTTTTATGTTATTGAGTGTGGAAACTCCTAGAGAAAGTATGTGTATTTGTATTTGTGTGTGTGTGTGTGGTGTATTTGTGTACTGGATGTGCACTTATCCAGATATAGTCTGAAAGAGGTGAACTTTGCACAGAAAATCTTCCCACGCCACCCTGATGGTCTAATTAAGCAATTCGGCACCTCTGGGGTTTGTGTTATATGGCCAATATACTACGGCTAAGGGCTGTTATGTACGACGCAACGCAGAGTGCCTGGATACAGCCCTTAGCCGTGGTATATTGGCCATATAACACAAACCCCAGAGGTTCATTATTGCTATTATAAACTGGTTATTAATGTAATTAGAGCAGTAGAAATAAATGTTTTGTAATACCCGTGGTATTCGGTCTGATATACCACGGCCTTCAGCCAATCAGCGATCAGGGCTCAAACCACCCAGTTTATAATATAGAATTTACTGTCAAATGAATGATTGGTTTTAACACATGAAAGAGTTCATGTCTTTGGGTGACAGCATATGTGTGACTGCATCATGTGAGGGTGAGCATATGGGGGCCAGTGTAAGGATATGGTAGATGTCCCGTGTAGACACTATTCCGTGTATAGTTGTCATCCCCCATTTAAGTGCCTTTTCAGAAGCTTGCTACAGTTGATGAATTTGAATGATGACACACATACTGTACACACTGTCCCAGATATGTAGACAAAAAGGAACACCCACCTTCTCACACACAGACTGTGTTTTATATTGCTTTCATAATGGAGAAATTGCATGTCAATTCTGCAAGCTGGCAATAATTTTTGGGGACCCGCCTGGTTAGTGTACGTATGGCATAACTGACGTGTATAGTTTGCGTATGCACTTGCAAGTGTGATGTATGAATGTTTTATAATGTCTTTCTCAAGTAGAAAAATTTTGTCTCGGCTCACAAGACAATCTCTCTTGGTGCCTGAGGTTGGGTTAGACCTGTGAAGTGCACCGAAGACGAGGCCCCCCAGGGCCCACGGTCACAACAACGCCGACTTAAATTCTCAGCCCTTTGTGAATGGAATCCACTCTACCACACTTTGACACAGTGAACATATAGCAAACGCAGAGACTTTTTAGTCTGCCATTTTTACATCGTATCTTTTATTAGTTTTTCCGCTTTTATCCTCCAGAGATGTACTTAAAAAAAATCTTAAATTGTTGTTCTGTTTACCTGGGTTGTACTGAATGTATTCAATTAAACATAGTGGTTGGAGGAGGATGATATGTTTAAAACTTGCAATGTAGTGATAAGGTTGGAGAGAGAGTGATTTTACTAGGGTCTATTTCACTGTACATAGCAAAGATGTGGACAAATCCACGGAGATTAAACAATTTGCACTTTTACTTGGACTCTAGCCTTGATTGTGTTTAAGAAAGAGAGATGTGGGAAATAAATAAAAAGGCAATCTTAGGAAAAGCAGAGAAGCGCTGGCATTTTTCCATGAGGTTGTCAGCGCCATTTGTTCTCTGTCTCCTGGGAATGTATCAAAGACATGTGACGTCCATTTCTCCAGAAGACCCCCGTGGTGCCATGACAATTCAAGTGGATTAAATACCTGGGTGTCAAAGCAAGATGAGGGATGGACCAGTGCAGAGGAATGGTTGCGACTTTTGAAGAGCTAGAAGAAGAATGAAGGGAGTCGGGGGGGGGGGGGGGGGGGGGGGAAGTCATGCAGTTTACTGATAAAGATGAAATGTAGGACATTCAGCTCTCGGTTTTGGACGGCATCGGCGCGAGGCTGAGGCAACTATGTGCATCAGTGACCATTAGTGACCAAGTGGACTGTGAAAATGCAGTAGTTGGCCAGAGATATGGATTTCTCTCCAAAATCACTGAATGACTCCATTATCATCAGCCTACTCTTAACGGGAGAGGAGAGAACCACTCATAGACCCTATCAATGCTCCTTCTCTTTCCCCACAATTCATTTAGGATTTTCTTGTAGCCTGTCGTATATCTACAGATGATGTCAAGGGAGGCTGCTGCGGGGAGGACGGCTCATAATAATGGCCAGAACGGAGCAAATGGAATGGCATCAAACACATGGACACCATGTGTTTGATGTATTTGATACCATGCCACCTATTCCACTCCAGCCATTACCACAAGCCCGTCCTCCCCAATTAAGGTGCCACCAACCTCCTGTGGCTGATGTCATACTGACGTCACTCCTATAGATCCCATCTCTTTCATCTCTTCCCCAGATGTGACTCCTGTGGAGGGCCTATGATTATGGCTGCACCCCTCTCCCTCAGCAGGCCATGGGTGTGGATGATAGTGGTGGTGGTGGGCATATGGCTTCCTGGTGCTCTAGAGAAATGTATCTTTGATGAGGTTCGGCAGTCAGTCACAGTGGTCACCACACCCACTGATCAACATGGACCTCACCCTAAAATCACCGGGCCACACACTCACAAGTTCAGAGGATACGGATGAATCTAGAAGTCAGACTCGCCCTGGAGACATAACTTCACCTCAACATCCTCCATCCCAGAGACGCAACAGAAAGCTCAGCGAGCTGGCTCCACCCACACACCCTCCACAGCCAATCAGGATCCACACCTGGGTTCAGCGGGAGAGCCCTGCCCTGTCTCACGTGGAGAGAGAGAAAGAGAAAGAGAAAGAGAAAGAGAGAGAGAGAGAGAGAGAGAGAGAGAGAGAGAGAGAGAGAGAGAGAGAGAGAGAGAGAGAGAGAGAGAGAGAGAGACTGGAGCTAGCAGTCAGGGAGGCTGTTGGCATCGTGTCCAGCTTACTGTCAGGTTAACAAGACACGAGTGTCTTTGTTAGCCGTGTGTTTTTTGTTGTTCTTTATTTACTGTTGATTGACTGTTAGATCGTATTATGTGTACGATTGGTTTTGTTAATGAAGGTTAGTGTTATTTTGTGTCATTGCATGTTTGTGAGCGTGTTGATATGTGTTAGTGGTGGTGATCATTTCTAAAATGTCTGTTCCTACAGTGAACAGCGTCCCTGGTCGTCTGTTGCTCAGCAGAGACATCAACAAGTACTGTGAATTAATCTGGAGGAACGCCAGCCCTGCCAACAGGTCTGACTTATATATATATATATAAAGTCTTGTCTAAGAATTCTGTACTGTATATCTGCTTATCTACTACTATAGCGTACCAAAGTATGAGTCATAATACCTATAAATCCTAGCGGTCAAACAAGGAAATGGTTCCAATAGTTTTTCCACCATACATTTTTGAAACACTTAAAATAGGGGCTGTGTTGCGTGTAGGCTTACCCTGGTGTGACGTTTTGACAACTGTGTAAATCTCTTTAGGACAAGGTGACTTTTAAACCCCCCAAAAATGAAACGCTAATTAGCTGCTAATGTCGCTATCATACAGAACTACAAATGCCCGTCTCAAGCGTCACGTCACTCCAGGGCCATGATGGTCTGGATGAGACTGCTGAATCGAGGCAAAGGTAAGAATCTCTTGATTAACGATCTAATGTTAGCTAAATTTAGTAATTAATAAGTTGGCTACATTTCTTTACATTGACAGTTCTGGCACCGGGACTTTAACAACTAGGGGGAAAATCAAACTAAGGGACCTTAGATTAGTGTCTAATGTGTCACTGTGTCTCTTTCTCACTCTCCACACATATCCTAGCCCAGTGTGTTGGCCTATGCAGTGCACTGGCAGACCTCTGGCTGGACTGGTGGTCATCTGTAGAGACAGACTGAATGGGGAGGGATACAGCCACCAAGGCACCGTGCTGGTGACAATAACAGTGTGTATGTGTCACAGCAGGATGGTGAGGGGAGGACGGAAACCATGTGTTTGATAGCATTCCATTCATTCTGTTCCAGCCATTACTATCGAGCCATTACTATGAGCCCGTCCTCCCCAATTCAGGTGCCACCAGCTGCATGTGGTTTGTGTGTGTGTGTGTGTGTGTGTGTGTGTGTGTGTGTGTGTGTGTGTGTGTGTGTGTGTGTGTGTGTGTGTGTGTGTGTGTGTGTGTGTGTGTGTGTGTGTGTGTGTGTGTGTGTGTGTGTGTGTGTGTGTGTGTGTGTGTGTGTGCGTGTGTGTGTGTGTGTGTGTGTGTGCATGGGTGTGTGTGTATATAATAACTGTTTTGCTCTCTCCAGACAGTGAGTTTCTCCAAAGAACTATACAGCACCTGGAGAGACTGTTCCCACTCCTCCTAACGTCAGTAACCTTGCTTGTGTTGTTTTAAGAGATATGTTATACTGTATTACAAGGCTATCTTTCTTTTATTGTTACTTTATGCTTTTCACCGTGTTTCCTTTGGCCATGGGATGGTAGGCCTTTTTGATTTTCATTACGGTTTTGTATTGTCTAGGTTTTGTCATGCTGTTTTCTGTCAAACTGTGTTGTGTTGTGTTGTGTAGTTGAGTCATCCTGTGTTGTGTTGTTGTGTTGTGTAGCTGGGGTGGGCTGCTCCCCTCTGGGGTCAGGTGACCAACACAGATGAGACATGTCAGGTGAGGATCTACAGCCAATCAGTGATGTTTATGAATCTAGCAATCTTTTAAAGGCTGCTCACTAAGAGACTAAGCCAGTTTGCAAAATCTAAAATCAATGTACATTTTTTAGCAAGCTAGCTTCATACTTTTTTCTGACATGCCGAAAATGCAGTCTTGTTGATTACATTTGACACTTCACGGCCACGAGAGTTTTACATGTGACTACAATTTGCATTGAATTATGGGTCATATCAACCTCGCAAGTGACCAAAGTTATTCACTTGCTCCCTCGAGCTAAATTGAGGGCCGAAGGGGCAACGTTAGTGAATTGGACCTCCACTTTTAAGATGGTAATTAAACTGCATCCGGTTTCGACGTGGAATCCCCAGAGGGAAAGTGGATAGCGCAAGGGTTGAGGGGGTAAAAATAACGTGTTTGGACTGCAGCCCTGGTCTCTACTGACCCTGAGCTGGGAGGACCACTTGAGAACCTGGTATGGACTGACCCTGCCATCTATACACACATTCTATTATACCCTATCCTTAACCCTATTAGCTACTTTCCTCTAACCCTGACCTTAACCCTTTAACCTAACTCCTAATCTTAACCCTAACCCCTTACACCTAGCCTAGCTAACGTTAGCCAGCTAGTGGTTGAGTGTATTAAAAATATAAAATTTTCCTGAGACAGTATGTCTGGGCATAGGTAGACATTGCAATTGTATTTTATGCACATTCTATAATGATAGGCTATTCAACAACTGTCGGCACAAACTTTGAGGAAATGATGATGTAAATAAAAAGGTTTTTGCACTACCTCACCTTAAAGAAATAGCACTACACCACTGGCCTTCACCCTCCTGAAATACCACAGTTACACCATACTCACATACTCTTTCATGAGATGCTTGTGTGGTCTTACTATTCACATTTGGCGGATAGTACTGAGGTTCATTACTATTTTCACAACAACATTCTCACACTTTGTTTTCTCTCTCTCTCGCTCTCTCTCTCTCCTCTCCTTCTCTCCTCTCCTCTACTAGAACCTACATCCTGGGAGAGGAGAGGAGTCTGTCCTCTTACTGGGAGTCCAGGGTACTGCAGGGTTCCATCATGGCTGCTGCCCAGGGAGAGCCAGCTATGGTACGGTTCAACTCAATCAACCTTGCACCCCTCCAGGACACTGGCTGGAGGGGGCCGAGCACAGAGCCTGGTGTGGGGATAGAGTAAGGGACACTGGCTGGAGGGGGCCGAGCACAGAGCCCGGTGTGGGGATAGAGTAAGGGACACTGGCTGGAGGGGGCCGAGCACAGAGCCCGGTGTGGGGATAGAGTAAGGGACACTGGCTGGAGGGGGCCGAGCACAGAGCCCGGTGTGGGGATAGAGTAAGGGACACTGGCTGGAGGGGGCCGAGCACAGAGCCCGGTGTGGGGATAGAGTAAGGGAAACTGGCTGGAGGGGGCCGAGCACAGAGCCTGGTGTGGGGATAGAGTAAGGGACACTGGCTGGAGGGGGCCGAGCATAGAGCCTGGTGTGGGGATAGAGTAAGGGACACTGGCTGGAGGGGGCCGAGCACAGAGCCCGGTGTGGGGATAGAGTAAGGGACACTGGCTGGAGGGGGCCGAGCACAGAGCCTGGTGTGGGGATAGAGTAAGGGACACTGGCTGGAGGGGGCCGAGCACAGAGCCTGGTGTGGGGATAGAGTAAGGGACAACCGCTGGATCGTTTTTTGTAGTTGTTTTTAGGGGGTAGATCAGCTTTAATATTGCAGATAGATTGTAGCTTCCATCAATGTAATTGTCTGCATCATTTCCAATCCCCCATATATTTTTGTTGTTGTAAGTATATACATATACAGTGTATTTGGAAAGTATTCAGACCCCTTGACTTTTTCCACATTTTCTTACTTTACAGCCTTATTCTAAAATTGATTAAAAATTTTTTTTCCTCATCAATCGACACGCAATACCCCATAATGACAAAGTGAAAACAGGTTTGTAGTAATTTTTGCAAATGTATTAAACATAAACACCTTATTTACATAAGTATTCAGACCCTTTGCTATCAGACTCGAAATTGAGCTCAGGTGCATCCTGTTTCCATTGATCATCCTTGAGATGTTTCTACAACTTGAATTGAGTCCACCTGTGGTAAATTCAATTGATTGGACATGAAAGGCACACACCTGTCTAAATAAGGTCCCACAGTTGACAGTGCATCTCAGAGCGAAAACCAAGCCACGAGGTCATAGGAATTGTCCGTAGAGCTCTGGGTTCCAAAAAATGGGTTCCAAAAAATGTCTGCAGCATTGAAGGTCCTCAAGAACACAGTGGGGCCTCCATCATTCTTAAATGGAAGCAGTTTGGAACAACCAAGACTGAGCAATCAGGGGAGAAGGGCCTTGGTCAGGGAGGTGACCAAGAACCCCATGGTCACTCTGATAGAGCTCCAGATTCCTCTGTGGAGATGGGAGAACCTTCCAGAAGCATTCTACCAATCAGGCCTTTATGGTAGAGGGGCCAGATAGAGGCCACTCCTCAGTAAAAGGCACATGACAGCCCACTTGGAGTTTGCCAAAAGGCACCTCAAGGCCTCTCAGACCATGATAAACAAGATTCTCTTGTCTGATAAAACCAAGATTGAACTCTTTGCCCTGAATGCCAAGCATCACATCTGAAGGAAACCTGTCACTGTCCGTATGGTGAAGCATGGTGGTGGCAGCAGCATTATGCTGTGGGGATGTTTTTCAGCAGCAGGGAGCAGCAGGGAGACTAGTCAGCAGGGAGACTAGTCAGGATCAAGGCTAAGATGAACGGAGCAAAGTATAGAGAGAACCTTGATGAAAACCTGCTCCAGAGCGCTCAGGACCTCAGACTGGGGTGAACGTTCACCTTACAACAGTACAACGGTCCTAATCAAGCACACAGCCAAGACAATACAGGAGTGGCTTCGGGACAAGTCTCTGAATGTCCTTGAGTGGCCCAGCCAGAGCCCGGACTTGAACCCAATCGAACAGCTCTGTGGAGACGCTCCCATCCATCCAACCTGACAGAGCTTGAGAGGATCTGCAGAGAAGAATGGGAGAAACTCCCCAAATTCAGGTGTGCCAAGCTTGTAGCGTCCTAGCCAAGAAGACTCAAGGCTGTAATTGCTGCCAAAGGTGCTTCAACAAAGTACTGAGTTTAGAGTCTGAATACTTATTTTTTGTCATTATTATCAGTTCGGATTTAAATACAACTTTTGTATGATTTAAGCCTTTAGTGAGAGGTCTAATGCTTTAATATTTAATCATTTATACCGCTACATACATAGTGTTACTAGTGTTACTTTAACTGTAGCTAGGTCATCACTTCGGGTAGGCTCAAAGCATTTGCTTTTTCCTGTACATGAAGTCTATAGGAAAATAGCAGTAAGATGTTTTTGAGAGAATGTATGTATATCTGGTTTGTGTCTGTAGTAAGTTTAATGTGTGTATCCTTTGTGTGCTTGTAGGTGAGGGAGGAATGTTTGGATCGCTGTCGTCCTGTCGTCCTTGTGTTCTCTGTCTGACTTGTGTTCTCTGTCTGACTTGTGTTGTCTCTCTGACTTGTGTTGTCTCTGTGACTTGTGTTGTCTCTGTGACTTGTGTTGTCCGTCTCAGTGTTTTATGGTGTCATTATCTCCACCTCCACAAGGGGGAGTGCCAGACTGATACATTCCTGGATGGTGTTTCATTTATAAACCTCTAATAAACAGGGCGAGTCTTCTGGTCTCCTTCACTTAGTTTTATCTCTATCCTGTCCTCACTTCTGTTCTGACAATCTCTTTCTCTTTCCTTCTCCTCATTGTCTCTCCATATCCTCTCCACCCCTCTCCTCTCTTCGAACTCTTCCCACTCCCCACTCTTCTCACTGTGTTTTCCTGTAGACTGAGTGTTGGAAAGAGGATAATGAGAAAGAGACTGTAAAAGAGGACTGGAGTGTAGAGATGTACCGTTTAGACAGATGATACTTATTTTCTAACCTGAGCAGGGAGGTCAGTGTGTTTTTGTGTGCAAGTGCATATTCTTGTGAAAAAGTGTATGAAAGTGACACATACCCATTATTTTATTTTCTCTCCACCTCTGTCAGAATGTCATCCTCTCTGTCAGAATGTCATCCTCTCTGTCAGAATGTCATCCTCTCTGTCAGAATGGCATCCTCTCTGTCAGAATGTCATCCTCTCTGTCAGAATGTCATCCTCTCTGTCAGAATGGCATCCTCTCTGTCAGAATGTCATCCTCTCTGTCAGAATGTCATCCTCTCTGTCAGAATGGCATCCTCTCTGTCAGAATGTCATCCCCTCTCTCTGTCAGAATGTCATCCTCTCTGTCAGAATGTCATCCCCTCTGTCAGAATGTCATCCTCTCTGTCAGAATGTCATCCTCTCTGTCAGAATGTCATCCCCTCTGTCAGAATGTCATTCCCTCTGTCAGAATGTCACCCTCTCTGTCAGAATGTCTCCCTCTCTGTCAGAATGTCATCCTCTCTGTCAGAATGTCATCCCCTCTGTCAGAATGTCATCCCCTCTGTCAGAATGTCACCCTCTCTGTCAGAATGTCACCCTCTCTGTCAGAATGTCATCCCCTCTGTCAGAATGTCATCCCCTCTGTCAGAATGTCATCCTCTCTGTCAGAATGTCACCCTCTCTGTCAGAATGTCTCCCTCTCTGTCAGAATGTCTCCCTCTCTGTCAGAATGTCTCCCTCTCTGTCAGAATGTCATCCTCTCTGTCAGAATGTCATCCTCTCTGTCAAAATGTCTCTGTCACGACTTCCGCCGAAGTTGGTTCCTCTCCTTGTTCGGGCGGTGTTCGGCGGTCGGCGTCACCGGTCTTCTAGCCATCATCGATCTACTTTTCATTTTCTATTTGTTTTGTCCTGTCTTCCCACACACCTGGTTTCAATTCCATCATTACATGTTGTGTATTTAACACTCTGTTCCCCCCATGTCCTTGTCAGGAATTGTTTATTGTAGTGCTTGTGCACGTTATGCTGGTGTGTGACGGGTTTGGTACCCATGGATTTATTGTGCTGTTAACGGTGGTTTTATTTACTAAACTGCGCCGTTGTAAATCAGTTATTTTTCTCCTGCGCCTGACTTCTCTGCCGCCAGTACGCACCCCTTACAGTCTCCCTCTCTGTCAGAATGTCTCCCTCTCTGTCAGAATGTCATCCCCTCTGTCAGAATGTCTCCCTCTCTGTCAGAATGTCTCCCTCTCTGTCAGAATGTCTCCCTCTCTGTCAGAATGTCACCCTCTCTGTCAGAATGTCACCCTCTCTGTCAGAATGTCTCCTGTCAGAATGTCTCCCTCTCTGTCAGAATGTCACCCTCTCTGTCAGAATGTCTCCCTCTCTGTCAGAATGTCTCCCTCTCTGTCAGAATGTCTCCCTCTCTGTCAGAATGTCTCCCTCTCTGTCAGAATGTCTCCCTCTCTGTCAGAATGTCATCCTCTCTGTCAGAATGTCTCCCTCTCTGTCAGAATGTCTCCCTCTCTGTCAGAATGTCTCCCTCTCTGTCAGAATGTCTCCTTCTCTGTCAGAATGTCATCCCCTCTGTCAGAATGTCTCCCTCTCTGTCAGAATGTCTCCCTCTCTGTCAGAATGTCATCCTCTCTGTCAGAATGTCTCCCTCTCTGTCAGAAAGTCATCCTCTCTGTCAGAATGTCATCCTCTCTGTCAGAATGTCTTCCTCTCTGTCAGAATGTCTCCATCTCTGTCAGTGACTGTAGTGGGTTGTTGTTGAAGACACAGGCAGGGGTGTCACACACCCCCAAAATCTGAGGGGGCATAAAGTAGGGGGTGGTCCGGAGGGGGGCTAAGTTGGAGAATTTTGTATGTAAAAATACAGTATGTCTATTCTGCATATCTAAGCATACCTCTTGAGCTGCCTGTATCCTCCTGACTGGTGGAATGTGAATTTTCAGTATATTTAGTTATTGCTTGCTTTTCTAAAGTCTACCAACCTTGCCAGCCAGCATGCCAGCTAAGATAGTTAGACAAAGCTAGCTACTCTAATTTGATTGATAGCCTGAAATGGCTTGTTGGTAGCTGCTTTTAGCAACGCTAGGAATTACACAATAGCGTTTCTGGGAATTAGATTGCAAAAAAACGTAATAGTTCACCTGGATGCGAGAAGTTACAATTACATTTCAATTAACTCTGTTGATTGTCTTTAGGCTTGCTCCTTATGGGAACTTGAGACAAAAAACATCTAATGGAATATATAATTAAACAGAATTTTGTAGACCAATACAGTTTCTCTTGCTTTTTTTTGCAGGTATGGCGCATATGCAGGACTTATATTTTAACATGAGGTAAGCGGAGAAGAAGTGGGTCTACAAATCAAATAGAATCAAATGTTAATTGTCACATGCTTTGTAAATACAGGTGTAGACTAAGAGTGAAATACCTACTTATGGGTCCTTTTCCAACAATGCAGAGTTAAAAAATATATATTTGTTTTGAGAAAAATAGTAACACGAGGAATAAATTCACAATGAATATTGAATAACAATAACAAGTAAAACTAACATGGCTATATACAGGGAGTACCAGTACTGAGTCGATGTGCAGGGGTACGAGGTAATAACATGGCTGTATACAGGGAGTACCAGTACTGAGTCGATGTGCAGGGGTACGAGGTAATAACATGGCTATATACAGGGAATACCAGTACTGAGTCGATGTGCAGGGGTACGAGGGGTAGAAGAGACCCACGTTTGGAAAGTCTGTTTAATTGATGTTCTATTAGATGTTTTTTCTCAATTTCCCCCCTGCATAAGGACCAACCCTGTGGATAATCGGCAGAGTAAGTTGAAATGTAATTGTATTTCACTTCTGGCTTCCGACTAACTATTCTGTTTTTTTGCAAGCTAATTCCTAGCAATGTTAGTGTGTAAATAGGCTACTAGCGTTGCTAAAAGCAGCTAGCTTCTTAACTAGTTATCAGGTTGGAAACATACCTCGGCTAGCTGAAATCAACTTCATAAAATTGCTAGCCAACTTCATAAAATTGCTAGGTGGCTAGTAGTATTACAGAGAAACAACAAAAACATTAAATTATTATTATTATTATTATTACATGTTCTTACAGGACAAATCTGAGGGGGCACATGCCCCTGTGCTCCTTATGGGCATTACGCCTCTGGACACAGGTGTACTGGGCTAAACAGGTATTGGAAACAGGTGTCTGCCTATGACTGGATGGACTACCCAGGGTGGGGGCACCATTGAGGTAACTTTGAGTTTGATGCGCTTGGATGACTCTATGACCCAGTACCTCAGTGATACAACCTTTTTACCCTGATTCTTGACATTAATTAATTAATTAATTCAGGTGACAGGATACAGGGCTTTAGTGTTCTGTCCTCACAAGAGGTTGTGTCATTACTCTGACATTGACCTGTCCACCAACAACCTGACCCCTCCCTCTCCAGCTTCCTCAACAACAGGCCCAGTGACTACTGAGAAGTAAGTATGACACAAAATGTACTTAAAATTATATTATTTTAAGTTTTAAACAGAATGTATTTTTCTCAGACAACAATTATGTTTCAGTAAATCAGAATTGCAATGTTATGTATACATTTAGCATGAATAAAAATGTGTCTCTATAATTATTCTCCCTCAGTGTTTCCCTGTTACACCAGAACACAACCCTAACCTGAGCCTGACCTTTGACCCTGACCCTCCCTCTCCAGTACAGGGGGTCAGTACATATGTGGCTGCAGTCCTGGGGGTCAGTGCTGCTGTCTGTATCCTGGCTGCCTTGATGGTGGCCTACAGGATGTACAGTTGAAGTCAGAAGTTTACATACACCTTAGCCAAATACATTTAAACTCAGTTTTTCACAATTCCTGGCATTTAATCCTAGTAAAGATTCCCTGTCTTAGGTCAGTTAGGATCACCACTTTATTTTAAGAATGTGAAATGTCAGAATAATAGTAGAGAGAATGGTTTATTTCAGCTTTCATTTCTTTCATCATATTCCCAGTGGGTCAGAAGTTTACATACACTCAATTAGTATTTGGTAGCATTGCCTTTAAATTGTTTAATTTGGATCAAATGTTTTGGGTAGCCTTCCACAAGCTTCCCACAATAAGTTGGGTGAATTTTGGCCCATTCCTCCTGACAGAGCTGGTGTAACTGAGTCAGGTTTGTAGGCCTCCTTGCTCGCACACGCTTTTTCAGTTCTGCCCATAAATGTTCTATGGGATTGAGGTCAGGGCTTTGTGATGGCCACTCCAATACCTTGACTTTGTTGTCCTTAAGCCATTTTGCCACAACTTTGGAAATATGCTTGGGGTCATTGTCTATTTGGAAGACCCATTTGCGACCAAGCTTTAACTTTCTGACTGATGTCTTGAGATGTTGCTTCAATATATCCACATAATATTCCTTCCTCCTTGATGCCATCTATTTTGTGAAGTGCACCAGTCCCTCCTGCAGCAAAGCACCCCCACAACATGATGTTGCCACCCCCATGCTTCACAGTTGAGATGGTGTTCTTTGGCTTGCAAGCCTCCCCCTTTTTCTTCTAAATGTAACAATGGTCATTATGGCCAGACAGTTTTATTTTTGTTTCATCAGACCAGAGGACATTTCTCCATAAATTACGATCTTTGTCCCCATGTGCAGTTGCAAACCGTAGTCTGGCTTTTTTATGGCGGTTTTGGAGCAGTGGCTTCTTCCTTGCTGAGCAGCCTTTCAGGTTATGTTGATATAGGACTCGTTTTACTGTGGATATAGATACGTTTGTACCTGTTTCCTCCAGCATCTTCACAAGGTCCTTTGCTGTTGTTCTGGGATTGATTTGCACTTTTCGCACCAAAGTACGTTCATCTCTAGGAGACAGAACGTGTCTCCTTCCTGAGTGGTATGACAGCTGTGTGGTCCTATGGTGTTTATACTTGCGTACTATAGCTTGTACAGATGAACGTGGTACCTTCAGGTGTTTGGAAATTGCTCCCAAGGATGAACCAGACTTGTGGTCTACAATTGTTTTTCTGAGGTCTTGGCTGATTTCTTTTGATTGTCCCATGATGTCAAGCAAAGAGGCACTGAGTTTGAAGGTAGGCCTTGAAATACATCCACAGGTACACCTCCAATTGACTCAAATGATGTCAATCAGCCTATCAGAAGCTTCTAAAGCCATGACATAATTTGTCAAAAATGTTATAAAATGATTTGCATTTTAATGAGGGAAATAAGTATTTGACCCCTTTGCAAAACATGACTTAGTACTTGGTGGCAAAACCCTTGTGGGCAATCACAGAGGTCAGACGTTTCTTGTAGTTGGCCACCAGGTTTGCACACATCTCAGGAGGGATTTTGTCCCACTCCTCTTTGCAGATCTTCTCCAAGTCATTAAGGTTTTGAGGCTGACGTTTGGCAACTCGAACCTTCAGCTCCCTCCACAGATTTTCTATGGGATTAAGGTCTGGAGACTGGCTAGGACACTCCAGGACCTTAATGTGCTTCTTCTTGAGCCACTCCTTTGTTGCCTTGGCCGTGTGTTTTGGGTCATTGTCATGCTGGAATACCCATCCACGACCCATTTTCAATGCCCTGGCTGAGGGAAGGAAGTTCTCACCCAAGATTTGACGGTACATGGCCCCGTCCATCGTCCCTTTGATGCGGTGAAGTTGTCCTGTCCCCTTAGCAGAAAAGCACACCCAAAAGCATAATTTTTCCACCTCCATGTTTGACGGTGGAGATGGTGTTCTTGGGGTCATAGGCAGCATTCCTCCTCCTTCAAACACGGTGAGTTGAGTTGATGCCAAAGAGCTCAATTTTGGTCTCATCTGACCACAACACTTTCACCAGTTGTCCTCTGAATCATTCAGATGTTCATTGGCAAACTTCAGACGGGCATGTATATGTATTCTTGAGCAGGGGGACCTTGCGGCGTAGTGTGTAACCAATTGTTTTCTTGGTGACTATGGTCCCAGCTGCCTTAAGATCATTGACAAGATCCTCCCGTGTAGTTCTGGGCTGATTCCTCACCGTTCTCATGATCATTGCAACCCCACGAGGTGAGATCTTGCATGGAGCCCCAGGCCGAGGGATATTGACAGTTCTTTTGTGTTTCTTCCATTTGCAGATAATCGCACCAAATGTTGTCACCTTCTCACCAAGCTGCTTGGCGATGGTCTTGTAGCCCATTCCAGCCGTGTGTAGGTCTACAATCTTGTCCCTGACATCCTTGGAGAGCTCTTTGGTCTTGGCCATGGTGTAGAGTTTGGAATCTGATTGATTGATTGCTTCTGTGGACAGGTGTCTTTTTTACAGGTAACAAGCTGCGGTTAGGAGCACTCCCTTTAAGAGTGTGCTCTAATCTCAGCTCGTTACCTGTATAAAAGACACCTGGGAGCCAGAAATCTTTCTGATTGAGAGGGGGTCAAATACTTATTTCCCTCATTTTAAAATGCAAATCAATTTATAACATTTTTGACATGCGTTTTTCTGGATTTTTTTGTTGTTATTCTGACTCTCACTGTTCAAATAAACCTACCATTAAAATTGTAGACTGATTCTTTCTTTATCAGTGGGCAAATGTACAAAATCAGCAGGGGATCAAATACTTATTTCCCCCACTGTAAGTGTATGTAAACTTCCGACTTCAACTGTATATATAATTTATTTAACTAGGCAAGTCAGTTAAGAAAAATTATTATTTACGATGATGGCCTATCCCGGCTAAACCCGGATGATGCTGGGCCAATTGTGCGCCGCCCTAAGGGACTCCCAATCACATCCGGATGTGATGCAGCCTGGACATATGAGGAACAATAATGGGAGAAGATTGCAATCATGAAAAAAATAAGCAACAAATGTCAGAAATGTGCAAGTCGTGATAAAAGTGAACAGTAACATCTATCTACAGACTGTAGCCTCGGATGCAGATGATGCAAAGATGTAAGGCTTATCCTATCAACACATCCTGCTCAGCTCACAAGTACTTCCTGGTAGGCAGAAGAGGGCGCTTTTGGGCGTCCAACTTTGATCTCGTCATACAGAGTCTGCGGCTAAATGTGACAGACAACCAAGAAGAAACTGTTTCAGCATCATGAAAGGTAGACAACTTCCAAAGTAGACGACATAGTCTGCTATTCACTCAGACTGTTTTATTAGATTTTTGTTCAACGATATCAGGTATGACCATTCATGTCTCGCTCTCACCTTGTTCAGTCTTGGGTCAGCCAGGTCGAACACAGTCCCTCTTGTCTGGAATAAAAACAGAAATAGGTACTTAAACCCATAAACACAATGGATGAACATTGCACAAAAACATCAAAATACTGCACGTGTAGAAAATACACAGCAATCAGAAGTTACAGTTGGCTTCACATACATGAGCTTACACACATTCAGATATATAATAACGGCAATGCATACTTACATCTATAATTCTTGTACTGCCCATAACATCTGCATATATTGTGTTGTCAATTTGAACTACTGTATTTGACAAGAACAAAATATCAACCAATCAGATAGATACTAAACAGGATATCAACAAACATAACCAGAAATGAATAAATTAGACACTTACGAGGCTCCTCTCTCTTTTTCCAATTTCCTTAATATTCCAAGGCCAAAAGTCTCTAATTATGCTTATGCAACATCATAATCATCCTAAGAATACTTGCAGAGCCATCTAAAATATTTGTTTATATAGTTGAGGGCCCTATGCTGTACATACCCATGTTACGGCGGCCCCTGCGGTAATACACTGCCACAGCTACAATGAGGATCAGCACCACTACAATGCAGATGCTACACCACACCAGCCCTGTAAGATAGTCAATAATAACACCCATGTCAATGTTATGCTAGTAGACCATACAGTATAACTACAGTCACCGCCAAAATGATTTGCACTCTTAATAAAGATGAGCAAAAAAGACTATGAAATGAATCATTCAAATACTGAGCTCAAAACAAATTTGGAAATGATATTATTTTATACTAACACATTTGCTCATAGATAGAGATTTTGTTAATCAAGTAACCATTTTCTTCTAAAAAAGATAGGTGTCAAAATTATCGACATCCCTGTTTTAAATACTCCAGCACCCTTCCCTTGCGAAAATAACGACATAGAGCCTTTTTCAAAAATGTTGTATGAGATTGGAGAACACATTGTGAGGGATCTTAGACCATTCCTCCATACAGAATATATATATTTTTTAATTATTTTTTATATATTTTCTCTCCCCAATTGGTAGTTACAGTCTTGTCCCATCACTGCAACTCCCGTATGGACTCGGGAGAGGCGAAGGTCGAGAGCCATGTGTCCTCCGAAACACGACACTGCATAGCCACACTGCTTCTTGACACAACGGCCCCTTAACCGGAAGCCAGCCGCATCAATGTGTTGGAGGAAATGCCATGCACCTGGCGACCGTGTCAGCATGGATTGCACCCAGTCCACCACAGGAGTTGCTAGTGCACGATGGGACAGTAACATCTCTGCCGGCCAAACTCTCCCCTAACCCGGACTACACTGGGGCCAATTGTACGCCGCCCCATGTGTCTCCCGGTCGCAGCTGGCTGCTACAGAGTCTGGACTCGAACCAGGTTCTGTAGTGGCACAGTTAGCACTGCGATGCAGTGCCTTAGACCACTGCGCCACTCGGGAGGCCCTCAGACTTGCTTGGGCCAAGAAACACGAGCAATGGACATTAGACAGGTAGAAATCTGTCCTTTAGTCTGATGAGTCCAAATTTGAGATTTTTGGTTCCAACCGGCGTGTCTTTATGAGACACAGAGTAGGTGAACAGATGATCTCCTCATGTGTGGTTCACACCATGAAGCATGGATGAGGAGGTGTGATGGTATGGGGTGCTTTGCTAGTGACACTGTCAGTGATTTATTTAGAATTCAAGGCACACTTAACCAGCATGGCTACCAGAGCATTCTGCAGCGATACGCCATCCCATCTGGTTTGCGCTTAGTGGGACTATAATTTGTTTTTCAACAGGACAATGACCCAACACACCTCCAGGCTGTGTAAGGGCTATTTGACCAAGAAGGAGAGTGATGGTACTGCATCAGACGACCTGGCCTCCACAATCACCTGACCTCAACCCAATTGAGATGGTTTGGGATGAGTTGGATCGCAGAGTGAAGGAAAAGCAGCCAACAAGTGCTCAGCATACGTGGGAACTCCTTCAAGACTGTTGGAAAAGCATTCCTCATGAAGCTGGTTGAGAGAATGCCAAGAGTGTGCAAAGCTGTCATCAAGGCAAAGGGTGGCTACTTTGAAGAATCTCAAATATAAAATATATTTTGATTTGTTTAACACTTTTTGGGTTACTACATTATTCCATATGTGTTATTTCATAGTTTTGATGTCTTCACTAATATTCTACAATGTAGAAAATAGTAAAAATAAAGAAAAACCCTTGGAATGAGTAGGTGTGTCCAAACTTTTGACTGGTACTGTAGATAAAACAAATACCTATGTGAGAATGTTGTTCACACCATAGTCCCCTCCAAGATCATCACAGAACTTGGGACCCTGGGACTTAACCTCCCTCTGCAACTTGATCATGGACTTCCTGACGGGCTGACCCTAGGTGGTAAGGGTAGGCAACATTACATCCTCGCAAGGGAGGGTGCAGGAGTATTGAAAAAGGGGTGCCAGTGATGTTGACATCTACAGTATCTTTTTGAGAAGATAAATTATTATTTGTAAAACAAAATCTCTTTCTCTGAGCAATTGTGTTAGAATAAAATAATATAATTTCCCCTTTTTATACATACACTATATGCTCAGTATTTATCATCTTTATCAAGGGAGCCAATACTTTTGGAGGTGACGGTATATTAAGCTCTAAAACATGTCTCACAGAATGTTGAGAATATTACATTATATTTGACAAGGTAAGCTTATCAGCACACTGAAAAGTGTATGGAGTGGATTATTATGATATCTAGTTACCTGGGGTGGTTGTGTCATTACTACACTTCACTGTTGTAGAGGCAGAATTCCAACTGAATTGGTTGGAGGCGTTGCAGGTTACACTGATGTCTCCGTCTGCTGGTGACAGAGAGAAGTGTATCTGCTGGTCGTCCCTGTACGTCTCATTCCCTCTCTCCCAGGTGTAGGAGAGGTTGGAGCCGACTGACACGTTGCACAGCAGCCACACTGAACAGGACTGGTTGGCAAATAGCTTGATCTCCTTCTGGATCTCCACCTTGGATATAGGCTCTGACCAACCAGGAGAGAGAAAGAGAGAGTTGTGATCATTCTCCAACATCTAACAGATGATAAACTGTAAAATGTAAGACGTTGTCAATAACACTACAGTCATAGACAATTAAATCAAACTATGAGAAAAAAGCTGATAACTGCCTATCGTGGACTTTAGTGCAGCAAACTCACCCTGTACTGTTAGTCTGTATGTAGTAGTCCACTCTTCCCAATTTTTGTTATAGGTTGCAATGTAAGTTCCCCAGTCTTTTTCACTCAGATTCTTAATGCACAGAGAGTGGTTCAGTGGATTATACTCCACTTTCTCCTGGTATTTAGGAGAGACCTTTTTGTCAACAACTATTATGGTACTATTGACCTTCCAACTTTGTCTTTGAAGCTCCTGCGGTGTTTCTGCTACAGCCAGGCACACCGAACCCCCCTTCAATCCATACAGGTCCTTTGGAGGGACGTCAGCACAGATCCCTAAACAGAGAGGAATAGTTTGCACCTGTTTTTTCAGCGAGGGATAAAACACCAAAAACAAACCAGGCTAAGACATGAAACTGTGTTCCAATGTATTATTTCTCCTAACCATTATTTTACTTATTTCTTCTGTCCTCAGTAATGAATTTCCTTTCGGTGCACCATTTATTAAATCTGCTGTCCCTTGAAGACCACTTGAAACTTTTCTAACTATCTTACTATATATATATATATATATATCAGTACCAGTCAAAAGCTTGGACACACCTACTCATTCAAGGGTTTTTCTTTATTTTTACAATTTTCTACATTGCAGAAAAATGGTGAAGACATCAAAACTATGAAATAATCCATATGGAATCATGTAGCAACCAAAAAAGTGTTAAACAAATCAAAGAATATTTTATATTTGAGATTCTTCAAAGTAGCCACCCATTGCCTTGATGACAGCTTTGCACACTCTTGGCATTCTCTCAAGCAGCTTCATGAGGAATGCTTTTCCAACTGTCTTGAAGGAGTTCCCACGTATGCTGAGCACTGGTTGGCTGCTTTTCCTTCAATCTGCGGTCCAACTCATCCCAAACCATCTCAAGAGTTGTTTAAGCAAGTCAGAATGAACTGTTTTGCTGCCAGGTCAGGCTTTACTGATAGCCAGGTGTAGCAGTGGTAAGGATTCACTCCATGTGTCACGTTGGTATAAAGGATCGTGGGACAGGCTCAGGAATGCGTAATAGGGTTTTTTAATAAACACAAATTACAGCGTGTCATGTAAAGGCACAGGGACGAAGACCATACAAACACGTATATAAAACACAGGGTTGAAACCCAAACAAAAGAGCGAGGAGTACATTGAACAAATACACGGGACGAGACCCGAAACCACAAGCGCACAATGATACAACACGGGACGAGATCCGTAATCATCTGCACAATACAAGTGGCACGAAAGCCAAAACAGCAAGGTACAGGTGCTCACACGACCAACGGACATTGGAACAATAATCGAAAGCCCAATAGAAACCAAAGGGCACATTTATACAAATATAAATCAGTGATGAAATAGGGACCAGGTGTGCGTAATGACACAGTTCAGTTCCTATAGGCCGGTGACGTAGACCTCCGAAACTGGTGCACGGAAAGAACAACAGTACCGGAGGGATCCATGACAATACCCCCCGACGCGCTGCACTAGCAGCGGGACGACACCGGCCTCGAGGACGATCACAGGAATGCAGTGCGGGTCGATCAGGTCCCGTTGCAGCTGTCGAAGTTGCATCGTAATCGGACAGGCCAGTTGCCGAAGTTGCGGCGGCGTCAGACCGACCAGTTGTGGCGGCGTCGGACAGGCCAGTTGCAGCTGTCGAAGTTGCATCGTAATCGGACAGGCCAGTTGCCGAAGTTGCAGCGGCGTCGGACCGACCAGTTGCAGCGGCGTCGGACAGACCAGTTGCGGCGGCGTCGGACAGACCAGTTGCAGCGGCGTCGGACAGACCAGTTGCGGCGGCGTCGGACAGGCCAGTTGTGGCGGCGTCGGACAGGCCAGTTGTGGCGGCGTCGGACAGGCCAGTTGTGGCGGCGTCGGACAGACCAGTTGTGGCGGCGTCGGACAGGCCAGTTGCAGCTGCTGAAGTTGCGGAGGGGCCGGACGGACTAGTTGCAGCATCGTCAGATGGGCCATTCCCGCTGTCTCCCTTAATGGTTGATTATTCTGTCACAGATCCCTCCGGTACTGTTGCTCTTTTCGTGCACCAGTTTAGGTCTACGTTACCGGCCTCTAGGAACTGAACTGTGTCATTACGCGCACCTGGTCCCCATTTCATCACTGATTTATAATTGTATAAATGTGCCCTTTGGTTCACCATTGGGCTGCTTATTGTTCCAAAGTATGTTGTGCATGTGACTATCTGTGCTGTGTTGTTTTGGCTTTCGTGCCGTTTGGATGTGCATATATGATTACGGGTCTCGTCCGTGGTGTTTCATTGTGCTCTTGTGTTTTCGGGTCTCGTCCCATGTATGTATTATGGGTCTCGCCCCATGTATTAATTCAAGGTACTCCTCGCTCTTTTGTTTGGGTTTCAACCCTGTGTTTTGTATACGTGTTTGTTTGGTCTTCATCCCCGTGCCTTTACGTGGCACGCTGTAATTTGGGTCAATAAAAAACGCCATTACACATTCCTGCGCCTGTCTCCCGATCCTTCACACAACTTGACACCATGGTGCTGAAAAGAAAGCTCTCCAGTTGGGACAGCTTTATGTAGGCCCTAACAATTTGTGGGCACTGTTTGTCACGTTATAGTGCAATTCATGTATTGTGTTGTGTTGTGTTGTATTGTATAGTGGCTTTGCTGGCATGCATACAATTTTAGTTTTTTTTGTTTTCCCCACCAAGATTTACATGCTATAATTGCCACTAAGTCCAACCTTATTTTAAGTCCACATAGTCCACGGTTCCATACTGAATATATATTATTTTAAAGAGTCCATCATGCAATTTTTTGTTGTTGTTGTAAAAAACAAATGAATCCATAATTGTACTGTGTAATGCCGTGCAAATGTGTATCGGGGACTACTTCAGCAGGAGGTAGCCATCACTCACAGCCACATCGTAATCTTCGAGCCCATTTGGTTGTTTAGATACTATTTACAAGATACATTCTGCTTCTCTGCCCTGAGCCGTTTGAAAGTGGGATACAGGGCACATTGTCTCTCCTCTATTTCATGGGGAAATTGTTCATTTATAGAGAATGGGGTGTTCTTCAGTTCCCTACCCTGTTGTAACAAGGCAATTTTCATTTTGTAGTGAGTTAGCATAGCTACGATCGGACGGGGCCTTCCCTCCCCTCTGCCACCGAAATGGTGAGCCCTTTGAAAATCAATTGTATCTAACTGTTCGTCTGTCATCTTGAGATTACGTTTCATGAACACCTTAGCTGTGTTTGAATACTCATACTAACCGCACTAACTGTACTATTTGTGACGTGAATTGAGTATATAGTATGCTTATTGGTCATAGTATGGATATAGTTAATATGCCAAAAGTTCCCGGATGTTCTACTAAATTTGCCAAAATACAAAGTATACATGCGGAGGACACTATTTCCATACTTTTAGGGCACATAATGCAATTCTTCAGAAAATGGGCGTGGCTAGTTGAGCAATGTAACAAAGTAATGACTTTTCAAATAAGTTACCTTACACGTTATGTTGGCTGACAATTTGTTAGCTATGCTGTCCTTACAAACTGCATAGCATTACAGCAGTATGTACCGGTATGTTAACTAGTTACCTAATGTTAGTTGGATACTAATACATCGAATTTGCCAGGCAGTATATACTATCTGCTATCTAACTAACCAATGTTTATTAACTTGATTATTCACATCCTTCTTAGCTAAGTGGTATAGTCATTGTGCATTTCAATGGACATTGTTAATTCTGGCTCCGATCTACACAGATTCCAGAGAACTCTCGCACACTGTTGAATATGGCCGGTGTCAGCAAACATGGGCAAAAAAAGCGTCATAAATTGTTGCCAGCAGCACAGTTACAGTCACCAACGCTCTGGATAACATGAAAACTGCCGAACCAGCGCTGCTATGGTGAGTAAAATGGTCAGAGTGAGGTGTTCTCTCATTTGTGTCTGGAAGTAGCTAGCCAACATTAGCCAGTTAGCTTGGGTACTTGACTGCCGTCCTACTCCTCGGCCAGAGTGTCCAGTGTGCACTCTGAACACTCCGAAAGCAAAACGCTCTGAATTTACAATCTGACAACATTTTGGATTTATGAACGCCCAGAGCACACTCTGGCACTGCATATTGACTTGACGAACCCCCCCCAAAAATTGTAAAATGTTTAGCTGGTCATTTGTTATGCTAACAAGCTAGCAAGAGGTTGCACAGCAACAGCATCAACTTCCGGTAGACAGGCGAAGCTCTAGTATGCACAACTGAAACTATACCTTTCATTTGCAGTATACTAAAATTAACTAATAGTATATAGTATGTAGTATATACTCATTAAGTATGTACTATACAGTATGTTAGTATGGGTATTCGAACACAGTCCTTGACTTTTTCCTCCTTTATTCCCATTATAACAATATTATTCTTCATACTTCTGCACTTTAGATCAAGTAATTCGGCTTTCATTGTTTTATTATCATACCGTAGCTTCTCTGCAGTGTCTTTTAGGGAGTCCACGATAGTTTTCAAGATCTTATTTTTCACATCATTTTATTAGTGTAATCCATTCCTGTTTTTAAGGCCTCAACCTCCCCCAGTAGCCCAGGCAACACATCCAGCTTTTTTAACATGCTTGTAAGCAATGCTCTATCTTCTGGAGACATAGTTATAAAAACGTCCCCCTCCAATGTTAAAATTTGAATTTTAGACGGTGGCGTCCCTTCAGTTTCACTCGCAGAGCTCGAGGAAAGGTCTTCTCTTGTTCGCTTTGATGTATCCGATAATTTTTCGAGCCCAACAAAATGCTGATCAATAAATAGTTCGAGGTTCTCTATATTATCCAGAATGTTTGTTTCGCAGTTATCAGCTGATCCTAAATTGTTATGATTAATTCATGGGACAAGCTGTGCCTACCACGCTATCCCCCATTATCACCTTGTTGCTGTAGCTTCCTTAACCTCAGGCAATAGGGGACTTAACATTCTACAGACATGTCACAGAGGAATTAGCTGCCTGCGATACAGCAGCAGGATTTTTATGAACTTGTCGACTGCCTTCCGGCCTTTGGGAAGACTCTCATTGTTAGGGCGACATGAACATCTTATCATTATATATAGAGCTCTGCTCTCCATGAAGCCAGACAGCCATACAAACAGCCTTCCCTCCCGCTCCCAGGCGTCCGCATGGTTCTAAAGTCAGTAGATGCAATACCTCTAAACTGCATTTGACTTCTAATAGCGAGTGGAATGATTTAGTTCTTTCTGTGCCCACAAATGTTTGGATATAGGCCTACTGGTAATTACGTATCCATGGCCTGGTTTCCCGAAAGCATTTTAAGGCTAAATTCATCGTTAGAATCTTCGTAGGAGCATCGTTAAATCTCCGAGCTGTTTCCCAAAATCACCACTATTAACGTTCCACTTGAAAACACTCATAATCTAACGCCTGCCTCAGACCACCTGTAGAACAGTTAAATACGTTGTTAGATGCTGTTTTGCCCTCTCGCGTCAGTTTATACACAGAAGATCTCTGCTAAACATAGAATCACATGGTTTATCTGTTCCAATAACCGCAAATAACTTCTGAACAAAATTGACTACAAATACACAGTTGCCAATTTCTTTGCAATTGATACAAACAAGAGCCGTATAAAAACATGCTTCTAATGAAAACCGAGATGACTGCTTTAAAATATAAAATGTATACTATAGGCCTATTTCAATCATATTGAAATACTTACATTTCATGTTCAAACAATGTAGTTATATTTTGCTACTTGTGGTCTACTGTCTGTAATATGTCTGACTATATTTCATGCAGAGCACATCCCCATTTGTCCTTCCAGTCTCCAAAGTGCCTTTTCATTTCCCAGAAAAAGTTTTTTTTTTGTATACATTAGGCCTATTTGTTGTTTTTCTGAACCCACTGCCCGCAAATCTTATATATGCTTCAGAGCCAAAAAGTTGTAGGTCTTGATTGTTGACCAATGACCAGTGATCAGCACTGGCACGCCAAGTCGGTCGCGCATATCCAGATTAGTGACCAGAAATAATTTGTTTAATTTATTCCAGTTTTGCCTGCAAAAACAGACCTACATTTATCATTCATATAAAATACTGTTTAGCAATCTACTACTGTCTTACCTTGCCAGATTTGATTGATCATGTTCAATTTTCAGATAGGCCTATTTGACTGGCTACTGGCTATATGTCTGAAGATAGGCAGCTGTAACATCGCACTGCCTTCAATATTATGGGATGAGGATGTAACATAATCTGTCAAATGTATTATGCTATTTGTGAGGAAGAACAGGGCTACCCGACTGGCGACGAGCACTCTGCAGGCAGGCTGCCCTCCAAAGTGATGGGGAGGTGCAGACAGAATATGCTTTCCATCCAATCCTGCAACCTCAGCTACAAGTAGGCCGTATGATTTTTCTTGCTCTGGATGCCAGAGAAGTGACATGATAGCCTATATCCCTAGTTGATATTGGCTGCTAACATGAATGACTTTCATCTCCAAATGCAGGTGTAAAATGCAGTATTTCTGTAGTCTACTGCCTTTAGAAAAAATGTATCACCATTTATGACTGTAATGACAGACTACATTTGTGCAGTGATTGTGCGCGCATGTTCGGGTGTGTACATGTGCATGTGCGTACGCAGGATCGCAAGTTTTGTAACACAAATTTTGGGGGTCCATTGGTCAAAAAAGTTTAAAAACCACTGGGATACATAATAATGACAACAAATGGAGTTCGGTTCAAAATAATAATGGTATGCTACAGTATTTCTTATAATCTATTTTGACTTTAATTGTGTTAGTCATTGTTAGTAAGTGCAGCATTTATGCAAGTTCAAAATAGTTTAGCAAAATACTTTACTCATCAGATTTTGCTGCATTCCCCTCTTCTTGTAATTATTTCTCAATGAGTATGTGTCCCAGGATTGTAATAATTTTTTTTGGGGGGGGGGTGCATTTTCATTGGGTAAGCATTATAATACGCCTTAGCCGCCTCAATATTTGCTGCTGTAGGTGGTAATACCTGTCTAGGAGCTGATCCATCATCAGTATTGTGTAATAATTCTAATAGTAAGGTAAGATTTGAATGGAGAAAGTTGATCAGAGCAGCGCTGCCTTTTTTTCGGTTGGAAAACACGTTACATCTTCGTCCATTGTAGGAAATAGTTAGGGTGAGGGGGTGTAGCTCCATTTTAAGGTGTGAGCATAGAGATGTATAGATATGTTGAATCCATTCCATTATGGCGTTTGTGAGTGTACGGGCAGCGCCATTGAAGCCATCTCCATTTTGAAGTAGCCAATCTTCTTCTTCTACTACTTCTATGAGTTGGTAAATAAACTGAAAGGGTGTATAGTGCCACCTGGAGTGTGTTGTTTGAGCAGGTATGAAGCCAAGTTTGTATATTTACTGCCACCTGCAGTTATGGAATGTTTGCTCATGAGTATAATTCATTGGCTGATCCCTCCTGATGATTTGATGTAGTTGTGTGATCTTTCCTTAACCCATAGGAAGTCCCAGCCAGTTGACTACTACAAAATGGTAAAAGTCCTCAATGGCGCTGCCCATGTTAAAACTGGCTTATTAGTACTCTATACATCTCTATGTGTGTGAGAGTGACTATGACAAGAAACTAAAAACCACTTCCTGTTGACTGAGTTCTGTGCTGAGAATAAGTGTTTGAAGTTTTCCGGTGTGAAGGTGATCTGTATCTGAGTCACTGCATTTCCATGGCAAGAAATAATCAACTTAAGGCCCACATTTATAATAACATAGAAATGGAACAGAATCATGTCCAGGTTGATAGACTCATGCGATTTTGCAACTAAAGGCTTTTTTGTGTCCCGGGGGTAGATTTGTAAGAAAAAAAGTATCATTTCGTTTTTTTGTTTTATATTAAAGGGAAACTCCACCACTTTTTTTTAAACCTAATTTTCATAATCTCCAGCACAATACCAGTGTCTACATATGTAAAAACGGTCACATTTGTACGTTTTGTAGAAAGGGAGCAAGAAAATAGAAAGTCATTGCAGGTTTTCAAAATATATTTACAATGGATAAAAATATAAACACAACATGTAAAGTATTGGTCCTCTGCTTCATGAGCTGAAATAAAAGTTCTCAGACATTTTTCATATTCCCAAAAAGCTTATTTCTCTCAAATATTGTGCACACATTTGTTTACATCCCTGTTAGTGAGAATTTGTCCTTAGCCAAGATAATCCATCCACCTGACAGGTGTGGCATATCAAGAAGCTGATTAAACAGCATGATCATTACACAGGTGCACCTTGTGCTGGGGATTTAAAAAAGGCCACTCTAAAATGTGCATTTTTTGTCACAAAAAGTCACAGATGTCTCATGTTTTGAGGGAGTGTGCAATTGGCATGCTGACTGTTGGAATCCCCACCAGAGCTGTTGCCAGAGAATTGAATGTACATTTCTCTACAATAAGCCGCCTCCAACATTGTCTTAAAGAATTTGGCAGTTCATCCAACCTCCAATAAAATCACAGATGAGTGGTCGTGTGGGCGAGCCGTTTGCTGACATCAACGTTGTGAACAGAGTGCCCCATGGTGGGGCACTCTGGGTTATGGTAAAGGCAGGCAGGCATAAGCTACGGACAATGACCAAAATTGCATTTTATCGATTGCAATTTAATTGTACAGAGATACCGTTACGAGATCCTGAGGCCCATTGTCATGCCATTTATCCGCCACCATCACATCCTGTTTCAGAATGATAATGAATGATCCTATGTTTCAAGGATCTGTACACAATTCAGGAAGCTGAAAACGTCCCAGTTCTTCCATGGCCTGCATAGTCACCAGACATGTCACCCAATGAGCATGTTTGGGATGCTCTGGATTAACGTGTACGACAGCGTGTTCCAGTTCCCTCAAATATCCAGCAACTTCGCACAGCCATTGAAGAGGCGTGGGACAACAGCCTGATTATGTCACACCCTGACCTTAGAGAGACGTTTAATTTCTCTATTTGGTTAGGTCAGGGTGTGATGTGGGGTGGGCATTCTATGTTATCTATTTCTTTGTTTTGGCCGATTAGGGTTCCCAATCAGAGGCAGCTGTCTATCGTTGTCTCTGATTGGGAATCATACTTAGGCAGCCTTTTTCCACCTGTGTTTTGTGGGTAGTTGTTTTCTGTTTTGTATTCTGTACCTGACAGAACTGTGCACTTTTCGTTTATTTGTTACTTTTGTTCGAGTGTTTCATTGAATAATAAAAATCATGAACACTTACCACGCTGCGCTTAGGTCCACTCCTTCAACTTCCGACGACAACCGTTACAGATTAACTCTATGCGAAGATGTGTCGAGCTGCATGATGCAAAGGTTGGTCACACTGACTGGATTCCTGATCCACGCCCCTACTTTTTTTTTAAGCGAAATATGAACAACAGATGCATATCTGTAGCCATGTGAAATCCATAGATTAGGGCCTAATAAATGCATTTCAATTGACTGATTACCTTATATGAACTGTTATTCAATAAAATATTTTTACTTGTTGCATGTTGTGCTTCTATGTTGGTTCAGTATAGCTATATTTTAAAATGTTTTCCCCCCTAAAGCATTTAATATCTGGATTTCACTGTTTTGCACTGTTTTTGCCTTGTGTCACGCCCAGACTTTGATATTACCACTTTTGACAATACCATTCAAAAGGAGGCAAATAATTTGTAGGAAAACTGTTTGTCACAATTTTGATGTTGCCAGATTGACTTTAGATTCAGTATAACTTTAGCTAGTTAGCTAAGATTGAGGGGAGGACAACAGATTTTAGCTAGCTAAAGTTAGCATTGCTAACTATTTTTGATTAACTTTGCTAGCTAATGACAAATTTGACATCTGTCTAAAGGAAATTTGACACCATAATAATGCTAAACATTTGACTGCTTTAGGAATGTCATCGTATTTCCAGGCACTATAGTGTAATTTAGACTAAACAGTCGTTAGCCTTCGTCCAGAACGACTGGGCTTATCACAACGTTAGGGCACCGCTTTTGCACCGCCAGTAGAGGGCGGCTTGAGAACGCTCATAACAATGGCAGATCCTCACACACACACACATTCATATCGACTCCACAAACGCACAAACAAGCACACACACACACACACACACACGTTCACATTCCTTCACACATTTCACATACTTCTCTGTTTATTATCAATGCATAGACACTTTACCCCTACTTACATGTACAGTTGAAGTCGGAAGTTTACATACACCTTAGCCAAATACATTTAAACTCAGTTTTTCACAATTCCTGACATTTAATCCTAGTAAAAATTCCCTGTTTTAGGTCAGTTAGAATCACCACTTTATTTTAAGAATGTGAAAAGTCAGAGAGACTGATTTATTTCAGCTTTTATTTATTTTATCACATTCCCAGTGGGTCAGAAGTTTACATACACTCAAGTAGTACAGTGAGGGGAAAAAGATCCTCCCGTGTAGTTCTGGGCTGATTCCGCACCGTTCTCATGATCATTGTAACTCCACGAGGTGAGATCTTGCATGGAGCCCCAGGCCGAGGGAGATTGACAGTTCTTTTGTGTTTCTTCCATTTGCGAATAATCGCACCAACTGCTGTCACCTTCTCACCAAGCTGCTTGGCAATGGTCTTGTAGCCCATTCCAGCCTTGTGTAGGTCTACAATCTTGTCCCTGACATCCTTGGAGAGCTCTTTGGTCTTGGCCATGGTGGAGAGTTTGGAATCTGATTGATTGATTGCTTCTGTGGACAGGTGTCTTTTATACAGGTAACAAGCTGAGATTAGGAGCACTCCCTTTGAGTGTGCTCCTACTCTCAGCTCATTACCTGTATAAAAGACACCTGGGAGCCAGAAATCTTTCTGATTGAGAGGGGGTCAAATACTTATTTCCCTCATTAAAATGCAAATCAATTTATAACATTTTTGACATGCGTTTTTCTGGATTTTTTTGTTGTTATTCTGTCTCTCAATGTTCAAATAAACCTACCATTAAAATTATAGACTGATCACTTCTTTGTCAGTTGGCAAACGTACGAAATCAGCAGGGGATCAAATACTTTTTTCCCTCACTGTTTTGGGAGCATTGCCTTTAAATTGTTTAACTTGGGTCAGACGTTTCGGGTAGCCTTCCACAAGCTTCCCACAATAAGTTGGGTGAATTTTGGCCCATTCCTCCTGACAGAGCTAGTGTAACTGAGTCAGGTTAGGCCTCCCACAACATGATGCTGCCACCCCTGTGCTTCACAGTTGGGATCGTGTTCTTCGGCTTGCGAGCCTCCCTGTAACGGTTGTCTTCATAAATGGACCAAGGCACAGCAGGTATGTGAATACTCATGGTTTTTTTATTACCAAAAAAGAGTAAAGCATCCACTTGAAAAAACAATAAAGGTGACAACAGTAACAGTTTTACAGGCTATAAACGCAGTGCAAAAACAACCACCCACAAACCCCAGTGACAAACATACTCCTACATATATGACTCCCAATCAGGAACAACGATCCCCAGCTGTCCCTGATCAGGAGTCACAAGACACACAGAACATTCAAACACACACACAAGACTGCCACGTCCTGACCCCCAAACTACTACAACAGCTCCATCTGCTGGTCAGGACGTGACAGTACCCCCCCCTCAAGGTGCAGACCCCGGAATGCACCTAACAACAACAACAAAACCCAACCACCTATCCTGGAGGTGGCTCAGGTGCAGTCCGTGGACCTCGCTCCACCTTCGGCGTCGCCCACTTTGACGGCGCCGATAGCTGCGCCGGGCAGACGGGCCACTCGGGCTGACCCTGGCAGACGGACCACTCGGGCTGGACCGGAGGACAGGAGGGCCCCTCGGGCTGAGCCGGGGGACAGGAGGGCCCTCGGGCTGGGCCGGGGGACAGGAGGGCCCCTCGGGCTGGGCCGGGGGACAGGAGGGCCCCTCGGGCTGGGCCGGGGAGCAGGAGGGCCCCTCGGGCTGGGCCGGGGAGCAGCAGGGCCACTCGGGCTGGGCCAGAGGGCAGGAGGGCTACTCGGGCTGGGCCGGAGGGCAGGAGGGCCACTCGGGCTGGGCCGGAGGGCAGGAGGGCCACTCGGGCTGGGCCGGAGGGCAGGAGGGCTACTCGGGCTGGGCCGGAGGGCAGGAGGGCCACTCGGGCTGGGCCGGAGGGCAGGAGGGCCACTCGGGCTGGGCCGGAGGGCAGGAGGGCCACTCGGGCTGGGCCGGAGGGCAGGAGGGCCACTCGGGCTGGACCTGACAGGCCGGGCACCCTGGCAGATCAGGGCAGGCGGGCACCTCTGGCAGAACCGGGCAGTCTGGCCACTCTGGCAGAACCGGGCAGTCTGGCCACTCTGGCAGAACCGGGCAGTCTGGCCACTCTGGCAGAACCGGGCAGTCTGGCCACTCTGGCAGAACCGGGCAGTCTGGCCACTCTGGCAGAACCGGGCAGTCTGGCCACTCTGGCAGAACCGGGCAGTCTGGCCACTCTGGCAGTTCAGGGCAGTCTGGCCACTCTGGCAGTTCAGGGCAGTCTGGCCACTCTGGCAGTTCAGGGCAGTCTGGCCACTCTGGCAGTTCAGGGCAGTCTGGCCACTCTGGCAGTTCAGGGCAGTCTGGTGACTTGACTGGCAGGCAGCTCTGGTGACTGTTGACTGGCGGGCAGCTCTGGTGACTGTTGACTGGCGGGCAGCTCTGGTGACTGTTGACTGGCGGGCAGCTCTGGTGACTGTTGACTGGCGGGCAGCTCTGGTGACTTGACTGACGGGCAGCTCTGGTGACTGTTGACTGGCGGGCAGCTCTGGTGACTGTTGACTGGCGGGCAGCTCTGGTGACTGTTGCAGCTCTGTTGACTGGCGAGGCTGGGCTGACACACTAGACTCCTGATGCGTGGGGTTGGCATTGGACGTGCCAGCCTGGAGACACGCACCTCCATGCTAGTGCGTCTAGCGGGAAACACCGGACCGAAAGGGCGCACTGGCGGTCTTGAGTGCAGGGTTGGCATCATCCCTTCCGGCTCGATGCTCCCCTTGCCCTGGCATCTGCGGGGCGCTGGTACTGGGCGAACTGGGCTGTGCGTCCGTATAGGCGAGATGGTGCGTACCACAGCGTAACATGGCGCCCTCCACCTCATACGCACCTCCCTGTAGTCACGGGTAGCTGGCTTACGGCTCTTCCCTGGCCTGGCCAAGCTACCCGTGTGCCCCCCCCAAAAAAATTATTGGGGGTGCCTCTCCGGCTTCCTCGCCAGCCGTGTTCCAGCATAACATTCATGTTGGTTCCTCTGTCCAGCTGCCTCCGCTCTCCTGAGTGCCTCCACCTGTTCCCATGGGAGGTGATCCCTTCCGGCCAGGATCTCTTCCCAGGTGTAGGCTCCCTTGCCGTCCAGGACGTCCTCCCATGTCCATTCCTCCCTTTTTCTCTCCTGTGGCTTCCTCCTCTTCTGCTGCTTGGTCCTGGTTTGGTGGGTGGTTCTGTAACGGTTATCTTCATAAATGGACCAAGGCGCAGCAGGTATGTGAATACTCATGGTTTTTTATTACCAAAAAAGAGTAAAGCATCCACTTGAAAAAACAATAAAGTTGACAACAGTAACAGTTTTACAGGCTATAAACGCAGTGCAAAAACAACCACCCACAAACCCCAGTGACAAACATACTCCTACATATATGACTCCCAATCAGGAACAACGATCCCCAGCTGTCCCTGATCAGGAGTCACAAGACACACACAAGACTGCCACGTCCTGACCCCCAAACTACTACAACAGCTCCATCTGCTGGTCAGGACGTGACACTCCCCCTTTTTCCTCCAAACATAACGATGGTCATTATGGCCAAACAGTTCTATTTTTGTTTCATCAGACCAGAGGACTTTTCTCCAAAAAGTACGATCTTTGTGCCCATGTGCAGTTGCAAACCGTAGTCTGGCTTTTTTATGGCGGTTTTTGGAGCAGTGGCTTCTTCCTTGCTGAGCGGCCTTTCAGGTTATGTCGATATAGGACTCGTTTTACTGTGGATATAGATACTGTTGTACCTGTTTCCTCTAGCATCTTCGCAAGGTCCTTTGCTGTTGTTCTGGGATTAATTTGCACTTTTCGCACCAAAGTACGTTGATCTCTAGGAGACAGAACGCGTCTCCTTCCTGAGTGGTATGACGGCTGCGTGGTCCCATGTTGTTTATACTTGCATACTATTGTTTGTACAGATGAACGTGGTACCTTCAGGCATTTGGAAATTGCTCCCAAAGATGAACCAGACTTGTAGAGGTCTACAATTGTTTTTCTGAGGTCTTGGCTGATTTCTTTTGATTTTCCCATGATGTAAAGCAAAGAGGCACTGAGTTTGAAGGTAGGCCTTGAAATACATCCACAGGTACACTTCCAATTGACTCAAATGATGTCAATCAGCCTATCAGAAGCTTCTAAAGCCATACCATCATTTTCTGGAATTTTCCAAGCTGTTTAAAGGCACAGTCAACTTAATGTATGCAAACTTCTGACCCACTGGAATTGTGACCCAGTGAATTATAAGTGAAATTGTTGGAAAAATGACTTGTGTCATGCACAAAGTAGGTGTCTTAACCGACTTGCCAAAACTATAGTTTGTTAACAAGAAATGTGTGGAGTGGTTGAAAAACAAGTTTTAATGACTCCAACATAAGTGTATGTGAACTTCCGACTTCAACTGTACATATTACCTAAATGACCTTGACTGACCTCCCCTGCACATTGACTCGGTACCCTTAAATATAGCCTTGTTATTGATATTTTATTTTGTTACCATTTTTTCCTTTTGTTCGTTTAGCCAATATTTAATTACTTGTTTAAAACTCTGCATTGTTGATTAAGGACTTGTAAGTAAATATTTCACAGGTCTACACCTGTTGTATTCGACACGTGTGACAAAAGCAATTGACCCAACCACACCAGCACAGACAGAATGTGTTTCATTAAAAAACACCATACATGTTTATCTGAATATAGGCAGTGGTATTATCACACAGTAATAAAGTAAACATTTTGAGGTATACAACCAATCACTGACAAGGCATTCCACATTCAACACACACTATTCAAAAACCAACAAGGAAGTTAGAGAAAGCTAACTTCATTCCTAACTTAATCATGCAAGCACATGTAATACATACTGTAAATAATCCATACAAAACGTACCATAGTGGAGGATAGAGAGTAGGAGTATTCCCTGTTTGGAGAAACACGAGAGGGGACCACCAGACATCTCTGTTGGGAGTTGTATGTCTGTTTCCTCTGGCTGTACGTCCTCCTCATCTATCTCTGACTGGTAGATAGCTAGACACCAAAACACACAGAGAAGAGAGAGAAGACAGAGAGACATCATTTGATGAGGGCTGCTCTTCTAGATAAGACTCCCTGTATGTTAGTTGAAAAGGAAGTCACAATCTATAGTCGTTCTCTGAAAACCCCCTTCACTCAGCTGGAGAGTTAGACGATGAGGAGTGGGAGTGTTTGGGGTCTGTCACTGTGTCCGTCAGTCTGATGCTGGTGGTTTTTTGGAGTGTTTCCTGGTAGCTGGTTGTGTGGTTAATGGTCATGTTATTTTACAGGTAACAGTATTTTTGGAACTTTATGAGCAGACCACTTAGTAGAAGAGAAAGAGAAAGGAGCAGAAGAGAGAGAGAGAGAGTGAGAGAGAGAGATGACAGAGAGAGATAGAGATGAGGGAGGGAGAGAGAGAGAGAGAGAGAGAGAGAGAGAGAGAGAGTTAGAGAGAGAGAGAAAGCGTGAGAGAGAGTGAGTGAGCATAGCCTTGCTATTGAGAGAAGCCGCCGTTGGCAGACCTGTCTCTCAAGAGAAGACAGGCTATATGCACACTGTCCACAAAATGAGGTGGACACCGAGCTGCACTTCCTATCCTCCTGCCAAATGTATGACCATATTAGAGACACATATTTCCCTCAGATTACACAGACCCACAAAGAACAAATCCAATTTTGATAAACTCCCATATCTATTGGGTGAAATACCACAGTTTACCATCACAGCAGCAACATTTGTGACTTGTTGCCACAAGAGCAACCAGCGAAGAACAAACACCATTGTAAATTCAGCCCGTATTTATGTTTATCTATTTGCACATCATTACAACACGGTATATAGTCATAATATGTATATTGTCTTGGAGCTTTTGTGTGTAATGTTTAAATTGTTTTTTAAACTTTTGTTTATGATCTATTTCACTTGCTTTGGCAATGTAAACATAAGTTTCCCATGCCAATAAAGCCCTTTGAATTGAATTGAATTGAATTGAGAGAGAGATAGGTGTCACGAGCGGGATGAACAGTTTAAGGAGTGAGTCAAACGCAGGAGACTGAGGTCCGTAGGAACAATCTTAATTTAATAAATCCACGGGTAAGTTTCACATACGGCTGGGAGTCTCACAGTCCGAAACATGGACAAAAAAGAAGCTCCGTTTCAAAAGCAGACGGGGCGCAGCCCGGCAACCCTAATGTCTAGATAATAAAAGTAACACCACACGTAACAACGAACAATCCCACACAAAATCCTAACTAAACACAGGCAGACTAAATAACCCCCCCACTAATGACAAAACACAAAACAGGTGCAAACAAAAACCAGACATAACTAATAGACACTGAAACACAGATCGGTGGCAGCTAGTAGGCCGGTGACGACGACCGCCGAGCGCCGCCCGACCGAGGAGAGGCGCCCCCTTCTGTGGATGTTGTGACAGTACCCCTCCCCTGACGCGCGGGTCCCGCAGCGCGCCGACCTCGAGGACGACCCGGAGGGCGAGGCGCTGGGCGATCCGGGCGGAGGTTGTGGAAATTCCGCAACATGGCTCTATCCAGAATGTCCCTTGCCGGGACCCAGCACCTCTCCTCCGGACCGTACCCCTCCCAGTCCACGAGGTACTGCAGGCCCCCCACCCGACGTCGGGAGTCCAAGATGGCCCGGACTATGTACGCCGGGGCCCCTCCGATGTCCAGGGGGGGGCAGGGGGGCCTCCCGCACCTCAGCGTCCTGTAGCGGACCAGCTACCACCGGCCTGAGGAGAGACACATGAAACGAGGGGTTAATACGGTAATATGTAGGAAGTTGTAACCTATAACACACCTCGTTTATTCTCCTCAGGACTTTGAATGGCCCCACAGGGCAGGCGGAGGGGCAGGTTCCGGGTCGAGAGCCAGACTCTATCCCCCGGGTTAAACACGGGGGCTTCACTGCGGTGGCGGTCAGCGCTCTCTTTGTGTCGTTCTCCAGCCTTCTTTATACTTTCCTGGACCGCCTGCCAGGTCTCCCTAGAGCGCTGGACCCATTCCTCCACCGCAGGAGCCTCTGTCTGGCTCTGTTGCCATGGCACCAGGACCGGCTGATACCCCAACACGACCTGGAAGGGTGACAGGTTAGTAGAGGAGTGGCGCTGAGAATTCTGGGCCATCTCGGCCCAGGATACGAACCGCGCCCACTCCCCTGGCCGGTCCTGGCAATAAGACCGCAGGAACCTGCCTACATCCTGGTTAATGCGCTCTACCTGCCCATTACTCTCGGGGTGGAAACCCGAGGTCAGGCTGACCGAGACCCCCAGCCTCTCCATAAATGACCTCCACACCCTGGACGTGAACTGGGGACCCCGATCAGATACGATATCCTCGGGCACCCCGTAGTGCCGGAAGACGTGGGTGAATAGGGCCTCCGCGGTCTGTAAGGCCGTAGGAAGACCGGGCAACGGAATCAGACGGCAGGACTTCGAGAACCGATCCACAACAACCAGGATCGTAGTATTTCCCTGAGATGGCGGGAGATCCGTAAGGAAATCCACCGAGAGGTGAGACCAAGGTCGTTGTGGAACGGGGAGGGGCTGTAATTTCCCTCGAGGCAGGTGTCTAGGAGCCTTACACTGGGCGCACACCGAACAGGAAGAGACATAGTGTGTTACATCCTCTACCAAGGTGGGCCACCAGTACTTCCCCCTCAGGCCTCGCACTGTCCGTTCCACCCCAGGGTGACCCGAGGAGGGTAGAGTATGGGCCCATCGGATCAAACGATCGCGAACACCCAGCGGAACGAACTTCCGACCCGCGGGACATTGAGGTGGAGTGGGTTCGAGCCGACCCGCCCGCTCGATGTCCGCATCCACCTCCCACACCACCGGCGCCACCAGACAGGACGCAGGGAGTATGGGAGTGGGATCGATGGTCCTCTCCTCGGTGTCGTAGAGACGTGACAGTGCGTCGGCCTTCCGGTTCCGAGAACCCGGGATGTACGAAAGGGTGAACTGAAACCTCATAAAGAACATGGCCCACCTGGCTTGACGAGGATTAAATCTCCTCGCTGCCCGGATGTACTCCAGGTTACGGTGGTTGGTCCAGATGAGAAAAGGATGACGTGCCCCCTCAAGCCAATGTCTCCACACTGTCAAAGCCTTGACCACGGCTAACAACTCCCTGTCCCCCACATCATAGTTGCGCTCCGCCGGGCTCAGCTTCTTAGAAAAGAAAGCGCAGGAGCGGAGCTTCGGAGGAGCGCCCGAACGCTGCGAAAGCACAGCTCCCACCCCAGCCTCGGACGCGTCCACCTCCACTATGAATGGCAAAGAGGGATCCGAATGCGCCAGCACCGGGGCGATTATTTCATCTGAGGCAGGAGACGAGGAGCGCCCAGGACTTTGCGCTGGAGTTTCGGACTCTAGCCGCCGGATCGGGGTGGAATGAGCGGGCCCTGATTGACCACTACAGGTGTAGTCTACGTGAGGAACGTCCCCGGGCAGTTAGCAGGTTGTCCAGCCTGATGGACAAATCAATCAACTGGTCCAGAGTGATGGTATGGTCCCGGCAAGCCAGTTCCCGGCGGACGTCCTCACGTAGACTACACCTGTAGTGGTCAATCAGGGCCCGCTCATTCCACCCCGATCCGGCGGCTAGAGTCCGAAACTCCAGCGCAAAGTCCTGGGCGCTCCTCGTCTCCTGCCTCAGATGAAATAATCGCTCGCCCGCCGCCTTGCCCTCCGGGGGATGATCGAATACCGCCCGGAAGCGGCGAGCGAACTCTGGGTAGTTGTCCTTTGCTGAGTCTGGACCCTCCCAGACGGCGTTGGCCCATTCCAGGGCTCTACCCGTGAGGCACGAGACGAGGACGCTCACCCTCTCTTCATCGGAGGGAGAGGGCCGGACGGTCGCCAGGTACAGGTCCAACTGGAGCAAAAACCCCTTGCACCCCGCGGCCGTCCCATCGAACTCCCTGGGAGCCATTATCCGTATCCCGCTTGTACTGGGTTCAGTTGGATTCGGTAGGGGTGCAGGGCGATGAATTGGTCCTGGTGGGGGTGATGGAGCGACTCGCTCCCAGCTCTCCAGTCGGGTCAGCACCTGGTCCATGGCCGTGCCCAGTCGCTGGAGGAGACTGGCATGTTGGCCGACTTGTTCCTCCATTGACAATGTTCCTGTCCCTGCTGACTCCATTGTTGGTGCGGGATTCTGTCACGAGCGAGATGAACAGTTTAAGGAGTGAGTCAAACGCAGGAGACTGAGGTCCGTAGGAACAATCTTAATTTAATAAATCCACGGGTAAGTTTCACATACGGCTGGGAGTCTCACAGTCCGAAACATGGACAAAAAAAGAAGCTCCGTTTCAAAAGCAGACGGGGCGCAGCCCGGCAACCCTAATGTCTAGATAATAAAAGTAACACCACACGTAACAACGAACAATCCCACACAAAATCCTAACTAAACACAGGCAGACTAAATAACCCCCCCACTAATGACAAAACACAAAACAGGTGCAAACAAAAACCAGACATAACTAATAGACACTGAAACACAGATCGGTGGCAGCTAGTAGGCCGGCGACGACGACCGCCGAGCGCCGCCCGACCGAGGAGAGGCGCCCCCTTCTGTGGATGTTGTGACAATAGGATGTGATAATACAGTGTGTGCAGTTCTTCATGTTGGCCTCATATGCCTGCAGAAGGGTTTGCATGAGCTATCCTGCATACTCATAGTAAGTACATGATAAACCCGCCCACGTATGTGTTTTCAGGAGGAAGTGGTTCTGAGCTTACTTACAATTCAATTAACATGTTGTTGTGATGTAACTTCCTGTGACTGATAGTCTCCATAGCGACCTGCTTCTGATTCTCAGGAGCAGTGACCTTAGCCCCTCTAGAAATATAATAGAATCTCTATGTCATGGACACTTAAAGTTCCAAAATGGGGTCAAAATGGCAGCCATATTGTTCAGGGAGAAATCCAAATCAGTCTAATAGGAATGAATGACAAAATAGGCAGAATCCTGATTTTACTTATGCAGGAAAATAAAAGTAAGGCATGTAATATATCAGAAATTGTGTAATAGAATTATTGTCAACCTAAAGAATTTTCAAATAATTATAAATACACTTTATATGGGTTTTATACCAATTGTCTGTATAAATAGCCTCTAAAATATACACAGAGTATACAAAACATTAAGAACATCTGCTCTTTCCATGACATAGACTGACCAGGTGAATCCAAGTGAAAGCTATGATCCCTCACTGAAGTAATTTGTTAAATTCACTTCAATCAGTGAAGATGAAGGGTTGGAGACAGGTTAAATAAGGATGTTTCAGCCTTGACATAATTGAGCCATGGATTGAGGTGAACGAGCAAGACAAAATATTTAAGTGCCTTTGATTAGGGTATAGTAGTACTGTAGGTGCCAGGCGGGTCAAGAACAGCATTGTTGCTAGGTTTTTCACACTCAACAGTTTCCTGTGTGTATCAAGAGTGGTCCACCTCCCAAAGGACATCCAGCCAATTTGACACAACTGTGGGAAGCATTGGTCAACATGGGCCAGCATCCCTGAGGAACACTTACAACACTTTGTGGAGTTCATGTCCCAACGAATTGAGGCTGTTCTGAGAGAAAAAGGGGGGACGGGGGGTGCAACTCAACATCAGGAAGGTGTTCCTAATGTTTAGTATACTCAGTATATGTGAACAGACTATAAATATCTACATTTGTGTATTGTTGGAAAGCTGTCAAGTTATTATTATACAATGTCAGTACATGTTGCATTTCAAACTTTTCTAAGTCCTATTGTCAACTGACTTCAACCAGTTGATTAAAATATTGTTTGAAATCATTCCTCTCAAACTGGCTGGCTAGCTAACAAAGATACAGTGCACCCTAACACTTTTCCTGTAAAGTTGAGGAGCCCAACAACTCTATTAGGCTGAAAGGAGGGCTGACCAAAGTAGGTTGGTTGTATGGAATAGTTGACCATGAGGACAATATCTGTTTACTGTAACAAAGTATTCATTCCATCTGGTGGATAAAAAACTAAAAGTTGAATAAAAAAGCACAATGCAAAGACATTGTAAAAGTACCGGTACATTAGAAGCAAACATGTATATGTGACATTCATATAGAAAATATGTTATTCGATCATCTGAATGACAGAAGTAATGAATCAATGATAATACATTTCAGTACATTTACAACCCAACAGTTCAATACAAAGCAGATAGAATTACTGTAGCTGTTTATAAGATCTATAATCATTACACCATATAATTTATTTAAGCTGTTACAGTAATACACAATTCAAAGCAGATAGATCTTATAAACAGCTACAGTAATTCTATCATCATTACACCATATCATTTATTTAAGCTGTTACAGTAATACACAATACAAAGCAGATAGATCTTACAAACAGCCACAGTAATTCTATCATCATTACACCATATCATTTATTTAAGCTGTTACAGTAATACACACATGGTTAAATTAAATATATTTGTTGTATTTATCTGGTAAATTAAAATAACATACAAATCCTTAATGTACAAGATGTTATTGTGTGTGTCACGTTCGTCGTAATGATTGGACCAAGGCGCAGCGTGAGGAGCGTTCCACATCTTTATTATAACGTGAAACTTCAGCAAAATACAAAAACAATAAATAATCAAACAAAACGTGACGACAGTGACATGCAAACAGGCATCTACACAAAAACAAGATCCCACAAACCAGTGGGGAAATGGCTGCCTAAATATGATCCCCAATCAGAGACAACGATAAACAGCTGCCTCTGATTGGGAACCATACCAGGCTAACAGAACTAGACAACCTAGATAGAAACACCCCCCCAGTCACACCCTGACCTAACCAAAATAGAGAATAAAAAAGGCTCTATGGTCAGGGCGTGACAGTGTGTCCCTCACAGAAAAACCACATGAGAAATGTAACATGAAATCAAGTTTTCAAATGTGCAGTTTCATGTCATCACATGTTGCTTCAAATAAGATCACGTGATCACATGAAAACATGTGTTTTTGGAATACTTCACATGTTCACTTGTAAAAATGAATGTGTTTTTTTCTGTATTTGTGTGTTCGTGTGCATGTGTGTGTGCTCATTTTTGTTTGTTTGTGTGTGTGTGTGTGTGTGTGAGCATGCCTGCATGGGTGTGTGCTTGCGTGCGTCGAGCATGCATAACCCATGTTCCCAGGTTGCTCCCTCTCTGATGGCGTGTCCCTCCATCTCCCTCAAGGACCTGTAACATATCACCACACAAAGTTATTTATCCCTCCATCTCCCTCAAGGACCTGTAACATATCACCACACAAAGTTATTTATCCCTCAAGGACCTGTAACATATCACCACACAATGTTATTTATCCCTCAAGGACCTGTAACATATCACCACACACAGTTATTTATCCCTCCATCTCCCTCAAGGACCTGTAACATATCACCACACAAAGTTATTTATCCCTCAAGGACCTGTAACATATCACCACACAAAGTTATTTATCTCTCCATCTCCCTCAAGGACCTGTAACATATCACCACACAAAGTTATTTATCCCTCCATCTCCCTCAAGGACCTGTAACATATCACCACACAAAGTTATTTATCCCTCAAGGACCTGTAACATATCACCACACAATGTTATTTATCCCTCAAGGACCTGTAACATATCACCACACAATGTTATTTATCCCTCAAGGACCTGTAACATATCACCACACACAGTTATTTATCCCTCCATCTCCCTCAAGGACCTGTAACATATCACCACACAAAGTTATTTATCCCTCAAGGACCTGTAACATATCACCACACAAAGTTATTTATCCCTCCATCTCCCTCAAGGACCTGTAACATATCAACACACAACATGTTTTAGTGCATGCAGTCAAACAAAGTCCTAAGAATAAAACAGAGATATACTGTATCTATTGACAGTATATCTCCATGATATGAGCATTAGTTCCATATAAGTAATACCCTGATAAAACATGTATTAGAAACATGTCGTTTTACTACATCCTCTGTTGTTCAGCCTATGTTGTATTACTTTCATGTGCAAACTTCAAAGAAAAACATCAGTAATTTAAAGATCCAATGCAGCCTTTTCATCTCAATATCAAATAATTTCTGGGTAACAATTAAGTACCAACCTGTGATTGTTTTCAATTAAAATGGTCAAAAATAAACAAAAAGCTTCTTTGGAAAGGGTCATTTCTCAAGCAAGAATTTTCTAGGACTCTCTGGAAGTGGTCTGAATGGGGAGGGGAAAACTGAAAATTAGCTGTTATTGGCAGAGCTGTTCGGAACTCTTTCTTATTGGTGTTTAACACATTTTGGACATGGTGATGTCACCACAGAAGGCCAAACCTCCATCCCACCAAAACAGGCGGAAATGTATATTGGTCAATTCAAAACAGCTCTTAAACTAAAAGGGCATTATCATAAACTAAATGGGCCTATCAAGTGAACACGGGACTTTTGAGGCACTGGAAGGGATGATGCTGCTCGAGACATGAGGAGAACTGAGACGGACATTATAGTTGAACTTACAACTTTTCCATTTGAAGGGATTATGGATTGCATTTAGCAAAGAGACTGTTGTTTAATTTCACTTACCTCTTACAAGTGTACAGAAAGTCTTGTTAAATATCAATAGAATTTACCTGAATTCACCTGCTGCTGTGTGGAGAATTTTGGCACGGTAGCTTACCTTGTCAGATCAGGAGCTGTTTTGCTGCTTGCTAGGTCCAACAGTGTCAGTGACTGAGTTTTAAGAGTACACTCTCTGTACCCGGGGTTATATCTTTATTCCTATATTGTAATTGATTGTGTGGTACTTGTCTAACTGCAAATGTTTTAATCAAAATATATTCACGTTAAATTGCATTCTGTGTGTGTTTGTATTTTCAATGAGTCATTCATTTTGTAGCGTCAGAAAACATTCTGAAAACAGTAACATAAGCCTTTATCTATTAGAAATATCCATAGCCTCTTGTTATTACTCTAGCGAGTCAAAATCATACTAGTTCATAAACTGAGATGTCCTTTTCACCACTATTCCCTTGCTGATCAATCCAAGTCTATGGTGAGAGGGTTACATATAAGTATCAATAGCATCTTACCTGGGGTTGTGCCTGTCTTCAGTTGAGAATAGACTGAATCTGCCTCAGGTGGGGTTGTTGTTTCTGTAGGGAGTGAGGACAAAATACATAGATATTCAATATGGGATCAGAGGTGTGAGGTTCTGATAGGGGGAATATGGAGGGAGGGATGTCCAGTCTTACCTCTCTTCTTCTTGGCTTTGGTCTTCTTTTTGAGGACAACCTCAGCATAGGTCACATCAACAGGTCCAGCTGCTGCTGACAATGGACATTTCCAGTCAACAAATGAAGGAATTAGATTATTTCATATTCTGCCTCATCAAAACTCTCAAATTGTGAATTTATTGACTAACTGCCAACTTGTAGAATAGGTCTTACCTGTGGCTTTCCCCGTCTTCACCTCAGAGTAGACTGGACTTTCTTTTGGATCAGCTGGCTATTCTGAAGAGGAGGAAGATGGGCAGAGGTTTTGTTTTATTTTTTAAATATATACATGTTTTAACTAATCTTTGATACACTGCACATTATTAATTGATGTCACAGTTGATAGTCACCATTCTTTTTCTTGTCCAACTTTCTGAGTTGAATCTGGACGTATGTCACATGACTTGGTCCTACAGCAGCATCTGAAACAGACAGGTGATACACTAATATCTCTAATTTGTAAGTCGCTCTGGATAAGAGCGTCTGCTAAATGACGTAAATGTAATGTAAATGTACTTAGGACTCTATTCAGTCTGTATTGATGAAGGGTTACAGATTGACTGACAGAAATGTAAAGGTCATTTCTGACTGAGCCGACACATACAGCGTTTACCTTGAATGTAGTCTCCACTAACGTGGGAACATTGCCTTTAAATTTAAATCACACTGTAACGCTGAACTTACACGATACGGACTGAATACAGCCCTTAGTCTTAGTGTGTTAGTCATATTAAACCCATGAAGAACAGCAGCAGTAACTCTATACTGTATTCATATTAAACACATGAAGAACAGCAGCAGTAACTCTATACTGTATTCATATTAAACGCATGAAGAACAGCAGCAGTAACTCTATACTGTATTCATATTAAACACATGAAGAACAGCAGCAGTAACTCTATACTGTATTCATATTAAACCCATGAAGAACAGCAGCAGTAACTCTATACTGTATTCATATTAAACCCATGAAGAACAGCAGCAGTAACTCTATACTGTATTCATATTAAACGCATGAAGAACAGCAGCAGTAACTCTATACTGTATTCATATTAAACGCATGAAGAACAGCAGCAGTAACTCTATACTGTATTCATATTAAACCCATGAAGAACAGCAGCAGTAACTCTATACTGTATTCATATTAAACCCATGAAGAACAGCAGCAGTAACTCTATACTGTATTCATATTAAACCCATGAAGAACAGCAGCAGTAACTCTATACTGTATTCATATTAAACCCATGAAGAACAGCAGCAGTAACTCTATACTGTATTCATATTAAACCTATGAAGAACAGCAGCAGTAACTCTATACTGTATTCATATTAAACACATGAAGGACAGCAGCAGTAACTCTATACTGTATTCATATTAAACACATGAAGAACAGCAGCAGTAACTCTATACTGTATTCATATTAAACACATGAAGAACAGCAGCAGTAACTCTATACTGTATTCATATTAAACACATGAAGAACAGCAGCAGTAACTCTATACTGTATTCATATTAAACACATGAAGAACAGCAGCAGTAACTCTATACTGTATTCATATTAAACCCATGAAGAACAGCAGCAGTAACTATACTGTATTCATATTAAACCCATGAAGAACAGCAGCAGTAACTCTATACTGTATTCATATTAAACACATGAAGAACAGCAGCAGTAACTCTATACTGTATTCATTTTAAACACATGAAGAACAGCAGCAGTAACTCTATACTGTATTCATATTAAACCCATGAAGAACAGCAGCAGTAACTATACTGTATTCATATTAAACACATGAAGAACAGCAGCAGTAACTCTATACTGTATTCATATTAAACCCATGAAGAACAGCAGCAGTAACTATACTGTATTCATATTAAACACATGAAGAACAGCAGCAGTAACTCTATACTGTATTCATATTAAACCCATGAAGAACAGCAGCAGTAACTCTATACTGTATTCATATTAAACCCATGAAGAACAGCAGCAGTAACTCTATACTGTATTCATATTAAACCCATGAAGAACAGCAGCAGCAGTAACTCTATACTGTATTCATATTAAACACATGAAGAACAGCAGCAGTAACTCTATACTGTATTCATATTAAACACATGAAGAACAGCAGCAGTAACTCTATACTGTATTCATATTAAACACATGAAGAACAGCAGCAGTAACTCTATACTGTATTCATATTAAACCCATGAAGAACAGCAGCAGTAACTCTATACTGTATTCATATTAAACCCATGAAGAACAGCAGCAGTAACTCTATACTGTATTCATATTAAACCCATGAAGAACAGCAGCAGTAACTCTATACTGTATTCATATTAAACCCATGAAGAACAGCAGCAGTAACTCTATACTGTATTCATATTAAACCCATGAAGAACAGCAGCAGTAACTCTATACTGTATTCATATTAAACCCATGAAGAACAGCAGCAGTAACTCTATACTGTATTCATATTAAACACACGAAGAACAGCAGCAGTAACTCTATACTGTATTCATATTAAACACACGAAGAACAGCAGCAGTAACTCTATACTGTATTCATATTAAACCCATGAAGAACAGCAGCAGTAACTCTATACTGTATTCATATTAAACACATGAAGAATAGCAGCAGTAACTCTATACTGTATTCATATTAAACACATGAAGAACAGCAGCAGTAACTCTATACTGTATTCATATTAAACATAACATACACAATACAGTACCATTAACATTGTTGTCTGAGGGATTGATCGTGTCGTAGATGTGAGCACCACCTGTTGGTCAAAGAAGAGAGAGACAGGTTAGGTAGGTTGGTTCTCCCTCAGCTTGTCTAGGGACAGAGAGTACAGTAACATGTTATATAAAGTGGATGTTGATGAGTCAGTGTATGAGGTTACAGAGAAATGGAGTGGTAGAGGTCTGGACTGAGAAACTGACCATGCTGCAGAAGTGTATACCCAGCATCAGGAGCCCGGCCCTGGGTAGATCCTTGGTCCTGTTGGGGGTCCTGGTTGGTGCTCTGGGGCTGGGGGTACCTAGAGGGAGAGATATACTCATGAAGAACTAAGACGATATGTTACTGAATTAACATAGTTGAGAGACAGGTGTACTCACAAGAATATTCTGTTAAAACAGGAACCTGTAAAGAGAAATGCATTCTATTAAATCGGGTAATTTCTGTTTTAAACTACTGTAATTAGAAATGTTTCTAACTAAACATGAACTAAAAGGTTAAAGAATTAATACAAAGATCTTACCTTTGGTGTTTTTAAATCTCCACAGCAGGACCAGGAGAATGACCAGTAGAACACCAGCAACAACCAGACCCACAACCCTTCCTACTAGGACTGATGTAGAGGATCCAGGAGATACGACTGGAGAGAGAACAGCACAACACCATCAGACTCTGAACAGAAACATAAACTCGACATGCAACAATTTCTATGATTTTACTGAGTTACAGTTCAAATAAGGAAATCAGTCAATTGAAAAAAACCTATGGATTTCACATGACTGGGGAGGGGCGCAGCTAAGGGTTTGTCCCCCGAAAAGTGCTTTATTACAGACAGAAATACTCTTCAGCACCCTCCTCCACAGCATCTCTCCTGTGGTCTCATTCTTGATGAGTACTCCATCTTTGTAGAAATCAGCCTTGATGTTTGAGCTGGTTGTCCAGTATTTGCAGTGCATAGTCACAGAGTCTCCTTCAGTCAGGGGATAGACAGGCCTCTCCAGGATCACATCACCAGCTGTTTATCATAATATATAAATAATACTGTAAATCTGCATACTGGAGTCATCACCCACAAACTATTATGATCTTGTATTTTATAAGCTATGCAATTCAGTTACAGAATTGAACATCCTATCATACATTGAAATGTTGTTGTTTTTTGTGTGTGAATGTCGTACAACAGACATACCATCCACTGTGATGTTGACAGCATTACTGTACTCTCCTGATCCAGACTCACACCAGAACACTCCACTGTCCCCTGTGTATGTTGACCTGATGGTACATGTGGACCCTGTTATTGATCCCCAGTTAGAGACACACCCTGACTCTACTCCTCTCTCTGTGTATCTTATCAGTCTCCATCCAGTAGAGTTCCCCTTCTCCTCACAGCTCAGTGAGAGAGACTTTGATCTAAAGTGTTGAGTTGTGTTGGGACTTATTCTGATAGACACTGAAGGGTGCAGATCTGAAACATAGAGAGACAGAGTCAAACCTTTAGTTAAATAATATATATATTATACACATGAGGGAGACTTAAATATGTTTTAATGCAGTTAGTTACCTCCTGACCAGAGAAACTGAGGTTCGCTGTAGAGTGTGTTATAGACTGGGTCTCCTCTCCCAGCTCAACACACATATCCTCCTGTGTGACCAGCAGGACTCAGGGTGTAGAAACTCTCTGTAGTTCCAGTACTACTGTCAGATAGGGTCTCTACAGAGTATGATGAGTCAGATAGAGAGGGTAACCCAGCTCTGTAGAGAACAGTCCTGTACCAGGAGAACCTCCAGCCTGTAGACGTCTTGTCAACTTCACAGCTCAGAGTCACTGAGTCTCCAGGGTTCAGCCACTGAGGAGAGACACTCAGGACAGCCTTGGGTTTATCTGATAGGAAGGAAAAAGCTGTATTTAACCTTTTAATCTTAAACATATTTGAGGCAACAATCATGACACATATAGGCTTAAATAGACTTACATGACACAGTCAGTTGTACAGCATCACTGGTTTCAGAGCGCTTGTTTCCCTTCACACCCTGACAGGTATATGAACCACTGTTAGACGTGTAGACAGGACTGATTCTGTACTCTGGATTTGTATTAGAGTAGACTGACTTCCTGTCGTTATGCCACTCATACTGCCAGTCAGAGTATCCTCCTCCCTGTATGTCACATCTCATAGTGACAGTCTCTCCTCTGAATATCTGGGACCAGTTGGTTTGGAGGGTCAGAACAGCAACCGGTCTCTCTGCACAAACACCACAAATAGTGAACATGTTCCACACATCAGAATACAAATGGCACTCATCATTACTCACATCAATAGAGCCTGAAGACATGAAAGGTATTCTGTAACATATGGCCAACAAGTAGACTACATATTATTAATCCACATAGGAACCACTATCCTAAACAGTATAAACTCACCAGTAACATTTATCTGGACTGGGTCACTGTACAGGGTGTAGTAGACTGGGTCTCCTCTCCCAGCTCTGCACCAGTACTGTCCTCCATCAGAAACACTGACCCAGCTGAGTGTGTAGGAGTATCCAGAGGTTGTGGTTACTGGTGTAGAGTCTGGTCTGTGTCTGTACCAGTAAAACTTCCATCCAGAAGACTCTACAGTACAGGTCAGTGTCACACTGTCTCCTGTGATTACGTCCTCCTTGTCTGAAGTCAGTGTGGTCGATGGCTGATAATCTGTTGGTATTGCAACATGTTTGAGTGTAAAGATTCACTTTACTGACACACACAAACAACCACAACAGCAGCAACAACAACAGCAACAACAAAGTAACTCACCATTCACAGTGAGGGTAATAACATTACTTTGTTGTGAAGATGTGGGTCTGGATCTTCTCTCTCCCTGACACAAGTAGAGACCCTGGTCAGACTCCGCAGCTCTACTGATGGAGAGGTTGTCTCCTGTTATAGTGTGTCTGACAGACTGGGATACTACATTATCAGTCCTGTCTTTGTACCACTGATAGTTCCAGATACTGTCAGACTCTACTGAACACGTCAGAGTAACTGTCTCTCCAGGGAACACAGGGTTTGGCTCTACACTCAGTTCAGCTTTGGGCAGAGCTGTGAGAGAAGAGCATCAAATTAATATGATTATTTGAACACTATTTGATACATATCATGTGGATTCATATCCAACAGTTTAGCTATTGGAGAGTTTAGATAAAAGTCAATTCTAGGTGTATGTAATCAGTCTCGAGCTCACCAGTTGATCTGATGAGGACGGTTCCACTGAGTTGAGACTGCTGGGGCCGATCTCTCCTGGTCCCCACACACTGGTACTGACCATCCTGGTCAGGGAGAGAGATGTTGATGGTTTTACCATGAGTAGTGTAACCTGGTTGGTTGTTTCTGGACCAGTGGTACGTCCAGTCTGTGTAGTCTGGTATGTCACACTGCAGAGTGACTGTCTTTCCAGAGTAGAGGAGACCCAGAGGAGAGACACTCACTGTGGCTCTGGGAAGAGCTGTGGAAACATAAACAAAATATATCCAATATACACTGAGTGTACAAAACATTAGGAACTTTCCATGACATAGACTGACCAGGTAAATCAGGTAAATCCATCCATGTCACCTGTTAAATCCACTTCAATCAGTGTAGATGAAGGAGAGAAGACAAGTTAAAGAAGGTTTCTTAAGCCTCCAGACAATTGACACATGGATTGTGTATGTGTGCCATTCAGAGGGTGAATGGGCAAGACAAAAGATTGAAGTGCCTTTGAATGAGGTATGGTAGCAGGTGCCAGGGGCACCGGTTTGCGCCAAGAACTTCAACGCTCCTGGGGTTTTCACACTCAACAGATTCACGTGTGTATCAAGAATGGTCCACCACTCTAAGGACATCCAGCCAACTTGACACACCTGTGGGAAGCATTGGAATCGACATGGGACAGTATCCCTGTGGAACGCTTTTGACACCTCATAAAGTCCATGCCCTGACGAATTGAGACTCTTTCGAGGGAAAAAAGTGGACGGTTGCAACTCAATATTAGGAAGGTGTTCTTAATGTTTTTTTTACAAACACTGTAAATTATTATAGTTAGCCATGGAGATGTTTACATGATTAGTTAGACTTACTAGAAATGGTCAATTGTACAACATCACTGGTTTCAGAGTGCTTGATTCCCTTTACACCCTTACAGGTATATGAACCACTGTTAGATGTGCAGACAGGACTGATTCTGTACTCTGGCTTGTTATTAGAGTGGACTGACTTCCTGTTATTATACCACTCATACTGCCAGTCAGAGTCTCCTCCCCCCTGTATGTCACATCTCATAGTGACAGTCTCTCCTCTGAATATCTGGGTCCAGTTAGGTTGGAGGGTGGATTTTCACATGACAAAATTGCCACATTTCTTCCAACTTAAAGGATAGGTTCACCCATTTTGAATGTTATAATGTTTTTGTGCATCTCTAAATGATGTTCTATAGATTCCCTGGGGTTTTTCATGTTTTCATGTGTATCTAAGTTGTTGGAGTTCAAGCAGACAGAAATACAACTGGTATGACGTATCATACTGGCTCCAATACAGGCTTTAGTCTACCTGCATAAACACAACCATCATAACACAATTACCTATCAGTCAAATAAAACATCTACATAAACTATGTTTCATACCTCTTTACAGATCACACATACACAACTGAATCACCTTTTCTCATAACATTAATGAACGTGAGGAAGGAAAAGCAGAGACAAAGAGGATGAAACATAAAGAGACGGAGGTTTGATCAAATAAATGAATATCTACCATCATCTTCACCACAGTGTCCACAGTAGATGAGGATACTCAGCACTTCAACAAAGACAAAGAAAGTCATTACAGTACAGAAGTAATACAGAAGTGTATAGTACTATAGTAATAGAGTAGTAATATTAACATTAGTGCATTGTGCTCATAGACAAACACACAAAGACTAATACAACGTCAGTACTTACAGAGCAGCACACAGAGCAATGTGTTGTCCATTCTGTCCCACTGACAAGTGACTTTCTCTACAACTACAGTTCTTCTGACAAACCCCTCTACTTCCTATATGATGACAGTCTGTTTAGATCACACCTCTTCACCGTTACACAGAAAACAGAGAGAAAATTATTGAGAAACGTACAAAGACTGTGAGAATAAAGAGTAGCGGTTGATGGCGTGTTAAATATCTGACCAACTTCTTCTCATGGTTGGCTACATGACCTCACACTGGTTCACACCATTTTGATGGAGGAAAGGAGGATGGAAGGAGACAAGAGATCTGAGATGAGGTCAGAGCTTGTGGTTTGGTATCAGAATGTGCAGATGTTAGTTGATTTTTACACCCACCATGCACAGATAGATGCCTCCCCTCAAACCTTTGCTATGGTGACTACTGGTATCCCAGCTAGCCTCAGCTTCAGCTGTCCCCTCCATACACACATACACTATTTCTATAGGAGGAGCATGTGTCAGAACCACAGTCAGCTAGCTGACTCTTCTCAGGGGTTTGGTGGTTGACTTGTTCATTAGTCAGATGGTTCTGAGGGACACTTTTAGTTAGATACTGTCTACATAGATATGTCTTTGTTACTGTGTTGTTTATGGTTGTGTTTCAATTTGTTTGTTTATGTGATGTGTGTCAGTGTGCCAATTGTTCGTTTATTGTGAACATGTGTGTGTGTTTTGTTGAATACAGCACATAATATAAACATTTAGTTATTGTATCAGTTTTTTTGTATTTTGTGTTCAAGTAAAAACAATGATGTGTTCCTCATTTGCATAAATACACCAGGTATATTAGTAAATATGAATAAAGTAACATAAATGGGAGGAACATGGCTGCCACCAGTAAACACTTGCTCTGTCTACTCTACCTGCACTCATCTGCATTGTCTGGACTGCCTCTTTAATTATTGTTGTTGTCAAGTTCACTTGCATAATTCAACAAGTGTGTCAATATCAGGATCCCCTCAGATAAAAAATCAACAGGCTTGTCTCTAGATTACACCTATCTATACATACTTTACATTGTTTGCGAGGTCAGACATACTATCACTATAATGTGATCAATGTGGGCATTTTCCAATATGGATAAATAATCAGGTACATTTTTAAGGTTTTAGTCTAAGCTGCATTAAGCACCAATTTCTGTTCAACAAAGGGTTTCGGCAAAGCAAAAAAGTCAGATTGTATCTCTGAAAGAGCCTTGTCAACAGAAGGGGCAACAGAATATAGAACAGTATTGTCCACATACAAATGGAGGTTACAATTTCTTACAGACAATATAAACTAATATGGTCATTGGTCACATAGCAACAACATAACCCCTCAGTGTACTTGGTCTGCCCTCTTATTCCTTCCTCTCTCTATCTCATCATAATAGTACAGACATGGAACACTTCTGTATGGGTTCATATCAGTAGAAGACAATCTGAATGTGGTTTACAGAAGACTGACTGCACTGTGGTGCATAGAGATTTTGTGAGGAAGTGTTGCTTAACATAATAATAAATTAATAGGAATTTTCTATTATTAAATGCATTGTTTAAACTCAGCAATACAGACAGTAAAATGAATATGCCCTTATATCAAATGTTATTTAAAATCAATACAATGATGTAGGAAATGATCACTTTTTATTTTATATATGAAAATGAATACCAAATACAACCCACCATCTCCATTACACTTACATAGTGGAACACTCATCTGGCTCCTATAACAACTACTGTAAAAATACAACAATTAATATACTTACATAGACAGTATATATGTATATAGAAATATGCATTCATTTAGTTAATAACAAACTATACATGTTCCAACTTAGTTATAATAGGTTCGGCCAATCAAGTATAACCAAGCCACTCCTCAGTAAAAGGCATATGACAGCCCACTTGGAGTTTGCATAAGGCACCTAAAGGACTCTCAGACCATGAGAAACAAGGTTCTCTGGTCTGATGAAACCAAGATTGAAGTCTTTGTCCTGAAAGGCAAGCTTCACTTCTGGAGGAAACCTGGCACCATCCATACGGTGAAGAATGGTGGTGGCAGTATCATGCTGTGGGGATGTTTTTCAGAGGCAGGGACTAGAAGACTTGTCAGGATCAAGGGAAAGATGAACGGAGCAAAATACAGAGAGATCCTTAATGAAAACCTGCGCTCAGGACCTCAGACTGGGGCAAAGGTTCACCTTCCAACAGGACAACGACACTAAGTACACAGCCAAGACAATGCAGGAGTGGCTTCGAGACAAGTCTCTGAATGTCCTTGAGTGGCCCAGCCAGAGTCCGGAATGGAACTCGATCGAACATCTCTGGAGAGACCTGAAAATAGCTGTGCAGCGACGCTCCCCATCCAACCTGACAGAGCTTGAGAAGATCCGCAGAGAAGAATGGGAGAAACTTCCCAAATACAGGTGTGCCAAGCTTTTAGCGTCATACTCAAGAATCCTCGAGGCTGTAATCGCTGCCAAAGGTGCTAAAACAAAGCACTGAGTAAAGGGTTTGAATACTTTGTAAATGTCACATTTCAGTATTTTTGTCTCAAAAAATGTCTCAAAACCTGTTTTTGCTTTGTCGTTTTGTGTGTAGATTGATGAGGGGGAAAACGTTTTTAAATTCCATTTCAGAATAAGTCAAGGGGTCTAAATAGTTCCCGAATGTACTGCATGCACCTGTATGTAAAAAGCATGGTTTTATGTCAAATACAATTTTTAAAAATACAGCAAATTCCACTTTTATACAAAAACAGGCACAACACTCTTGTTTAATTAACAAACTGAAATGAACAGAGAATTGTAATATTTCAAGAAAAAACAAGACCAACAACAATAACAAAGGAAAGCATATGAGCCACCAAAGCTAAAAAATATCAACTTACAAAACAATAACATTAAGGATTTGTGAAATTCCATTCATTGATATTAAACTCAGTAAACACTATCATATATCAATGGCAAGGCAGTGACAAAATGTCAAAATCATAAAAACTGATGTTCTGTTTACAGTTCATACTGTTATAATCACACGGATGATTCAGTCTGTTCAATGACATCATCAGATCATATCTGGTCTTGAGGAGATTTGACTGTTGAACACAAACCTACAGGTAGAAAACGGATAGAGAGTAGCATTAGAGTTTAACTGATCAAACTGCTCTTTCAAATGTACACAGCTCTAAAATGTCATCCATCAGAAGTAATGAAAAGGTTAGTTTGCCTTTTTGTGAGGAAAAGCTTCCATAATAGACATTTAACAGAAGTAGATGCCCCTGGACACTGTCTATTTACATTTGAAATTAACCATTTCATTCCACATTACTATAACAGTGATATAAAAGCATGCCATAAAGAAGGAAAATCTCCAGCTGGATAAACTGATTGTAGAGACACTGAAAGAAAGTTCTCACCTCGAGCCCTGCAGCATTTCACCGTCAGCACGATGGACACCAGTAGAAAGGGAGACACCACCAGTAGACCACACAGCAGCCTGGGTAGAGAGATGGAGACAACAGACCCTGGAGGGACTAGCAAAACACATGTTTTACCATCAAGACACTTGAACACACACACATACACACACGCACAACTCTTCTGACCTCTCAGAGTCACCCAGCTTTCTGGTGAATCTCCTTGATCAGAGTTACACTTATAGAATCCTTCATCTGACTTGGATACTGCAGGGATGGTCATCTCTCCTGTGGTCTCATTCTTGATGAGTACTCCATCTTTGTAGAAATCAGCCTTGATGTTTGAACTGGTTGTCCAGTATTTGCAGTGCAGAGTCACAGAGTCTCCTTCAGTCAGGGGATGGACAGGGCTCTCCAGGATCACATCACCATCTGTGTAACATAATATATAAACAATTCTGTAAATTTGCAAACTGGAGGGTCACCTTCAAAATTTTATAAACCTTTTTTATAAGAGATGCAATAATTCAGTTACAGAAATTAACATCCTATCATGCATACAGTATGCAAAACATGTTAGTTGCAATAAACGTACCATCCACTGTGATGTTGACAGCATTACTGTACTCTCCTGATCCTGACTCACACCAGAACACTCCACTGTACCATGTGTATGTGTAGCTGATGGTACATGTAGACCCTGTTATTGATCCCCAGTTAGAGACACACCCTGACTCTACTCCTCTCTCTGTGTATCTCATCAGTCTCCATCCAGTAGAGTTCCCCTTCTCCTCACAGCTCAGTAAGAGAGACTTTGATGTGAAGTGTTGAGTTGTGTTGGGACTTATTCTGAGAGACACTGAAGGCTGCAGATCTGAAACAAAGAGACAGAGTCAAACCTTCAGTGGTATAATAATATATATTTCACACACGAGGGGGACTTAAATATGTCTTCATGCAGTTAGTTACCTCCTGACCAGAGAAACTGAGGTTCACTGTAGAGTGTGTTATAGACTGGGTCTCCTCTCCCAGCTCTACACACATATCCTCCTGTGTGACCAGCAGGACTCAGGGTGTAGAAGCTCTCTGTAGTTCCAGTACTACTGTCAGATAGGGTCTCTACAGAGTATGATGAGTCAGATAGAGAGGGTAACCCAGCTCTGTAGAGAACAGTCCTGTACCAGGAGAACCTCCAGTCTGTAGACGTCTTGTCAACTTCACAGCTCAGAGTCACTGAGTCTCCAGGGTTCAGCCACTGAGGAGAGATTCTCAGGACAGGTTGTGGCTGATCTGTGATTAGGCAGTTGACAGGTTAAAAACTTCTAATCTAAGAAATTATTCTAGTTGCCCATGGAGATGTTTACATCATTAGATAGACTTACCAGACAAAGTCAGTTGTACAGCATCACTGTTATTGGAGATCTTGTTTCTCTTTACACCCTCACAGGTATATGATCCACTGTTAGACATGTAGACAGGACTGATTCTGTACTCAGGCTTTGTGTTATTAAAGGGGATCACTAACTGACTATTCTTATACCATCTGTAGTTCCAGTCAGTCTCCTCCCCCCTGTATTTCACTCACTGTCGCTTTGGAAAGAGCTGTGAGAGAAGAGCATCAAATGAATCAGATGATGTGAACATTATTTGATACACATCATGTGGATTCATTTCCAACAGTTTAGCTGTTGTTGGAGAGTTTTGATTAAAGTACATTTTAGGTGTACATACAGTTGCAGCCAAATATATTGGCACCCTTGCACTTTTCTTAAATAATTCCCTATTTCATCTAAAATAAGTTGATATTTACTGTCAGTATAGCTGGGCAGGGCTGAGAAAACATAGATTTGCAGATTAGACACATGCTATACATTACTTAAACTGGATACGAGTAGCTATTTCAAATTGTTCTTTAAAGAAAAGTTATCTGAGAATTTGTCATGTTCAGTTAGTGAACCATTTGTGTGGTTGTATCGGGTTAGAGTGATGAAATGCAGAAAGCACTTAAACACAGACAGAGAGACGGAGAGGGAGAACGAGAGAGAAAAAGAGAAATAGAGAGAGCGAGAAAGAGAGAGAGAGAGTTAAAGAGGGAGAAAAACAGAGAGAACTGACTAAATTACATTGAGAGACTGAGAACAGGAATTGAGCTAGAAGACCAAAACTATACAATTTTATTGAATCTAAAAATATATTTGGTAAAAAACTACACAATGTCTATAGATTTCTAATGTTACTCAGGCTCATGCAACAACCGAATTAGAAGCTGCAGTGACCAACAACTCCATTCCTCTGTAACACAGTATTACCAAACAAAGTCATCATCTGATGCCATATGTATTGTGCATGGTTGACATACTTCATATTCTATAAATGAAACAATTTCTCATCCAATAAAGGAAATGTGCTCGATTCTGAGCACCAGCGCTTCCTCTGGACTGGACCCCTGCAGTTCCTGTGGCTGTGACACAAATGGGTCTTTGTCAGGATTAGAAAGCTACAGATCCTTAAAGAGAAACAGAAATAATTTGCATCTGATGTCATTTTCACCTTGACTCAACTTCCTCTTTCTGTAAAAGGAGTGGACACAGCAACACTGTGGTCTTATTGTTGGTGGAAGAGAGAACTAACAAAACTAAAGTAATGATCTGAGGAAGGAGCATTGATGATAAAATTATATTTGTGCAAAAGGCAACATTGCATTGACCATACCCGGTCATGTTTACATGTTCAGTAGAATCTTTATTAAAGTCAGTAGGAGAGGTGGAGAGGTGTCAAAGGGCTGACTTCATGGTTTAGGAGCTATTTAGAAGTTATCTGTGTGTGAAGATTCTTGTGTTACAAGGCAGGTCTGTCAACTGTTCAGAGGAATAACACAGGAAATGAGTTGTCAGATTGCAGTGGAGGCTCCTCAGAGGAGGAAGGGGAGGACAATCCTCCTCTGTGAATTTCATAAAAATACATATTTTAAAACATTTAAAAAGGGATTATTTTTAGATAAAACTATATTAAATAAATTCAGGTCACCAAATAATTGTTTAAAACACACTGTTTTGCAGTGAAGGTCTACAGCAGCCTCAACAGTACTCTGTAGGTAGCACCATGGTGTAGCCAGAGGACAGCTATCTTCTGTCGTCTGGGTAAATTGACTTCAATACAAAACCTAGGAGGATCATGGTTCTCACCCCATTCTATAGACTTACAAAGAAATGATGACAACTTCTGGAGGATGTTCTCCAACCTATCAGAGTCCTTGCAACATGAACTGACATGTTGTCCACCCAATCAAACGATCAGAGAATTAATCTAGTACTGAAAGCATAAGCTACAGCTAGCTAGCACTGCAGTGCATAACATGTGGTGAGTAGTTGACTCAAAGAGAGAGAAAGACAATAGTTGAACAGTTTTGAACAAATTAATTTCTTCCAAAATTAAGGAGAAGCAAGAGCGAGAGAGAGAAAATTAGTTTAAAAAAATTCACGTTCACTTTCACTTACTTAGCTAGCAAATGCAGCTAGGTAGTTTAGCCTACTGAAACACCCTGCTCAAACAGAGGGAGGCTATATTAGCTAGCTGGCTATGACTATCCAACACAACACTGGAACTCTTCCAAGTCAAGATTAGCTTTTTGGTTTTGCTAATTTATTGCCACCTGGGCAAGCTGGTGTAATCGCTAAACTGCTTAGTGACTGTACACTGTAACGTTACTGCATGATTGAAGCAGGTTTACTAACGCTTTAGTTCTATTAGCTATGTTGACTATGACGTTACTTTAGCTATTATCATTACAATGATGTAGGCTGTGTGTAGCGGTTATGGCATGGTTTGGCTTGGAACGTTTTTTTTTGCCTGGTCACATACAGCTGATGTGTTGTGCATTGAAGTCCACAAGAGAAGAGAAAAGGTGAGAGGAGGAGAGCGCATAGATGCAAGAAGGAATACAACGTGGCTGCTATGAAAGTGACCCATGTTTACACGTGATCAGGGGTGTATTCATTCTGCTGATTCTGTTGAAAAACGTTTCTTATACGGAAGTAAACGGGGATAAACAGACCTAAATTCGTCCAATAGAAACTCTCATTTGCAACTGTAGGATAAATGATTACACCCTAGATCAACTAGATTCATGCAAGAGTGTGTCACTGTCTGTCACCTCAAATTTGTCATAGGCTAGTAACCTCATGATGGGTATAGGGAAAATGTTTGTATCATGTAGTAGCGTAAACTTATCGTTGTTACATTGAACTGGGTGAATGTAATATGAATAACAGTCATCCAATATGCTGTAATAGAAATAAGGCCATGCTCATAAGGAAAGAAATCGTCCTCCCTCATCTTAAACGGCACTGACCGCCAATGTCAGTGATAGATTAAATGTAAACGAGAAATGAATATGACAAGTGAACTACAGTATACTGTATGCTAAAATAACATTGACATTCGTCTCTCTGATAAACACAGAAAGCCCCACACACCTTTTCATGTATAGGCCTATTCATCATTTTGACATCTACAACCATTTCTCCATTTGTCTCTCTCTGACCACAGTGGAAAAAAACAGCTTCACACACACCACCCCCCTTCACAAACCCTCACTGCTAAAGAGGAAGAGACAAACCATAACCACTCAACTCCTCTCTGTTTGAGGAGGGTTGTTGGTTTGTGGTAACTATGACAAACCAGTGTAACGTTTCTCAGGCTTTGTACACAGAATATTATGTCTTGAGAGGCATATACACAAACAACTGATAAATGTATTAACAGTTCTTGTTGATCCAACAGTGAAGGCGCCATATAATAGACCTACAATATATCAGTCTAGATTTACTAAATATACACAGGCCACAGCCCAAAAGGGATAGCCTCTGTATCAGGCTTAACCTGTCCTATCTATAGGTAGAGGGAGAGACTGAGACAAACCACATCTAATCTGTCTCACAGGACCTGAAACAGGAACATTATGCACTTGGCCCCACCCAGGACCTGACCAATACCCAATTGGCAAGTACAAACACTAAACTTGTTTTAAATGTAAAAGGCCATTTTCACATCCCTAAATTTGTCTAAATCAGAATGAATCATACTATTTCATCACAGTACATGAAGTGAACAATGGTTTAAATCTTTTTAACAGTACTGACTCCCAAATGTGGCACGCAGGCCACATACTCTATGTCTATGCGCACTGAGGCGCGAGCTCCCATTACCCACAGACATGACAGACACTGACAGACATGGAGCGGAGATGCACAAATTACAAATAAAGGAAATATTACACTATGGACATAAACTAAATGTATTTCTGTAAGTGTAGCAAGTGTTCATGTCCACCTGAACATCGTGTCCACTTGGAGGATTGCAAACGTATAAATTACTACATTTAAATATTAAAGTTAAATACACCAATAACTTGACCAAACATTTCCTGGACACATTATTGGACTTGCGCACAGTAAATACTCATCATACTGGTAAAATTGGAAAAGAACAACAATATATTTGGAGAAATGCATTACTAAATACATGGGGATAACATGAAACTATTTATAAGGGTATTAAATATGTGCGTTCTATTCTTGAGTGGCTGAGTCTGCTTCCTCCCAACATAGGCTACTTTTGCTGTCCAGGGTCAGTACACAATCTTCTTGGGAAATTGGCATAGGCTGGTGTCTCCTTTTAACTGAAACCCATTCTCAGCTACATCATAGATAATGTGGCAGAAGCCTTTTCTGACCTCTGCTGTAATGAAATTGTGCAACCTGTGCACTGCCCACTACTACCAAAGATGGTGGATAAATGAAGGTCTTACTCAGGCACTTTACCATTGAAAGAAATGGTCACAGCTCCGGTCTGCTTAAGCCTTAAGTGGTGGCTCTCCCATAGACACCAATGTGTTAGCAGCTGGGTCTGGTCTGCTTAGTTCATTGACTGACTGTATATGAAGCAGAAAAAAGGAGTGAGTGAGATGTCCCGCTTCCTCTTCTGTCTCTGCTACTACCACTGTTATTGAGGTAAATATTGTGAATAATGGCACTGATGAGACACCTAGTGGAATGTATTGAATGTGGATAACTGATGACAGTATCTATTCAGTAAGATGGTTCTGGAACTCAACATGTCTTCTCCATGCAACACATTACAGAGACCTGTTATCTGACAACAATACCATGACATTAATGCACTGACACCCATCTCTCTTTTTGTTGAGTCATGCTAGAATAACATGGTGGGGTATAGTGCTATATGTAAAATGTATTGTGAGCCATGGTGATACAGTAGTAGTAGTAGTAGTAGTAGTAGTAGTAGCAGTAGTAGTAACAGTAGTAGTAGTAGTAGTAGTAACAGTAGTAGTAGTAGTAGTAGTAGTAGTAGTAGTAGTAGTAGTAGTAGTAGTAGTAGTAATTGAGTATTTCATACACATTGGTACATGCTTGGTCATTTTAAAAGCATGAAATAGGATCAAAGGACTAATACCTCATGTGAATACACCTCACCACATCATGTACCTGCCTTGGACAACAAGCAACAGAGACAGCAGGTAAATATGAGAATAGTGTCACTGTCAGCGGTTATACAAATAGATTCACAGAAAACAACAGTTGCTTCCACAGCTGTCAGTATCAGGCTCCAAGAGAGACGACAAAAAGAGTGACATTGAAAGGTTCTGTCATTATGAAATGTATTATTATTAGAAATGATTTGATGATATATGATGTTATATACAGTATTATATTAGGATTCTGGAAATAATGTATTATCTGCTGGCTCTGTTTAACCATCTATCATGAACTATACTGAGAGCATTTTATAAGCATCCAAAGTCACTGTGTTGCCCTGTGTAAGATGATGGACACACACAGTAATTACAGCCAGCTAGAATCCTACCTACAGTAAATACTACAGGCCATGTTGGAACGCCTTGGCCATAGAGAGGGTTTTGTCCTCTGTTTTTGGTTAGGCCAGGGTGTGACATGGGTGGGCGTTCTATGTTCATTTTTCTATGTTTTTGTATTTCTTTGTTTTGGGCCGTGTGTGGCTCCCAATCAGGCACAGCTGAAGTTCGTGTTGCTGATTGGGAGTCACACATAAGGAGCCTGTTTTTCCTTTGGGTTTTGTGGGGTATTGTTTCTGTTTAGAGTGTTTCCTAACAGGACTGTTTTGCTGTCGGGTTTTGTTCATTTTTGTAGTGTTCTCTTTGTTCCAATTAAATTTCAAGATGAACACTAACTCCGCTGCACCTTGGTCTACTCTCTCTTCCGACAGCCGTTACACATGTTTGAATGAGCATGACACGCCAGTTGTCTTGGTACTGCCTTTAGAGATGGTATCAGTATGACTGCAGTACATTGACAGGGTTACTAAATTACCACATATGCAAATGAAGATATAGTGTACCACATCAAATAAAGCCCAGGGGAAAATAGGAACTGAATATGAGTTCTGTATTGCACCTCACCACCGCCCTTTCTCAGCATTCTCCTGGGATGTGTGTGTGTGCAAGCTTTCGGGCGTGTGTAATCCTTAATTTGAGCTGCATCCTGCCGGAACAGGATCCGGCACCTCTCCGTTTTGGACTGTTTCGTTCCGGGTCCTATTTGCCCGGATCCGGTTCCTCCCGTGGCATGAATGTTTTTTTCTTCACTTTTTGAAATGTAAAAATTATAATAAAAGCCTTAAAAGTGAATCCCCTCCCCCCTCACTACAGTAGTGTTGCATCCCCAAAGCATGTTTGAATATTTTATATGCTATCATTGTATATCAGGAAGTGTATATCAGGAAAGACATGTTTTTTTCTTGAACAGGAAAAAGTCCTGGCCCTAAAGGCAACTTAGTCTTATGAGCGTGGTGAAGTGCGTTGGAAAGTCACTTTGTACTTCTCATTTTTTGTTTGCCCCGATTTGAACCCGATCAAATATCTCTGGAGAGTCCTAAAAATAGCTGTGCAGCAACGCTCCCCATCCAACCTGACAGAGCTTGCGAGGATCTGCCTGAGAAGAATGGGAGAAACTCCCAAAATACAGGTGGGCCAAGCTTTTAGCATCATACCCAAGAAGACTTAAGGCTATGTCATAGACCCTCAAAGTTCCAAAATAGGGTAAAGATGGCAGCCATATTGTTCAGGGAGAAATCCAAACCAGTCTAATTGGAATGAATGACAGAAGAGGCTAAATCCTGATTTTACTTATGCAGGAAAATAAAAGTAAGGCATGTAAGATATCAGAAATTGTGTCAACCTAAATAATTGTCAAATAATTATAAATATACTTTATATGGGTTTTATACCAATTGTCTGTATAAATAGCCTCTAAAATATACAGACTATCCAAAACATTAAGAACACCTGCTCTTTCCATGACATTGACTAACCAGGTGAATCCAAGTGAAAGCTATTATCCCTCCCTGAAGTAATTTGTTAAATCCACTTCAACCAGTGTAGATGAAGGGTTGGAGACAGGTTTAATAAGGATGTTTCAGCCTTGACACAAATGAGACATGGATTGAGGTGAACGAGCAAGACAAAAGATTGAAGTGCCTTTGAATAGGGTATAGTAGTACTGTAGGTGCCAGGCGTGTCAAGAACTGCAATGTTGCTAGGTTTTTCACACTCAACAGTTTCCTGTGTGTATCAAGAGTGGCCCACCTCCCAAAGGACATCCAGCCAATTTGGCACAACTGTGGGAAGCATTGGTCAACATGTGCCAGCATCCCTGAGGAACGCTTACAACGCTTTGTGGAGTCCATGTCCCAACGAATTAAGGCTGTTCTGAGAAAAAAAAGGGGGGACGGGGGTGCAACTCAACATCAGGAAGGTGTTCCTAATGTTTAGTATACTCAGTATATGTGAACAGACTATAAATATCTACATTTGTGTATTGTTGGAAAGCTGTCAAGTTATTATTATACAATGTCAGTACATGTTGCATTTCAAAGTCCTATTGTCAACTGATTTCATCCAGTGTATGGCTGTGGATTGCATTGTTTGAATGGAATGTTGACATATTGGCAGTTGTGTCACAGCTGTCTGAAGAATGGGACCAAAGAGCAGCGTGTGTATCGTTCCACATTTTATTTAAACTGTGAAACTATGCAAGACATACAAATAAACTCATAAACAAAACAACAAACCGTGACGAAGAGGTGCAACATACACTTACTCAAAATAATCTCCCACAAAACCTAGTGGGAAAAACAACAACTTAAATATGATCCCCAATTAGAGACAACAATGACCAGCTGCTTCTAATTGGAGATCATCCCCCCCAAAAAACATAGAAATACAGAAACTAGAACCCCACACAGAAATACATAAAGTAGAGAAAACCCCCAACAGAAAAAAATTACTACAACCAACATAGACATAAATAAACTAGACAAAACCCCATCACGCCCTGACCTACTCTACCATAGAAAATTAAAGGTTTCTATGGTTAGGACGTGACAAGTTGATTCAATTTTTGGATCATTTCTCTAAAACTGTTTGGCTAGCTAGCTAACAAACATATAGTGCAGATACATTTTTCAAATTCATTATTTTACACAATCTTACCACAGAACTGGCAAACCATGATTGAGCAACTCCCTAACTAAAATGGCTGACATTTATCGCATCATTGAAAAGGTTAATGTCCATTCTAGTATTTTAATTCCTAATTCTATGGCAGTGACACTTTGACCTCTGTAGTCTGTCTGTCTGTCTGTCTGTCTGTCTGTCTGTCTGTCTGACCACATAGGTCTAAACACAGACACATACAGCCCCTAACTGGAACAGTGGTCTTACCAACCATGCAGGTAAATATCAGAGTCAGACAACCACTAATGTCATGAATCACCTTGACCTTGTCTGTAGGATGAGGAGGCAATATGCAAGAACTGTTAGTCATGCATAGGCAGGTATAGGTAGGTTAGCACTTGGAATTCAACACAGTGATGAAACATTCAATATTGTTACCATGTTATATCACATTCTGACTGTCTGACCTTTGTATACTTGGAAGAACCCTTTGCAATCATAGGTGTGAATGTCCACATTTCATTTTTCATTTTATTAAAAACAGTCAAGGCATTTCTGTGTGTTTGTTGTAGAACTACAGTAGTATAATGTTAAAGTATAGTGAGAGGTCATTACTATCTTAGATGAGGGGGGTTATAAAATGTTGAACATTCTATTGGATTGCATTATATTGTATTGTATTCCATTATATTATCAGGGGTATTAGATGTGTAGTCAGTGTCAAATGTAATACCTGACATTTCATTATAGAGTGAGGCTGTCAACAATGTTGTTTAATTAAATACTGAAATGTTGCCTTCCTATCACTTTTCCTGTAATGTCGAGGAGCCCAACAACTCCATTAGGCTGAAAGGAGGGCTGACTGAAGTCGGTTGGTTGTATGGAATAGTTGACCATGAGGACAATATCTGTTTACTGTAACAAAGCATTCATTCCATCTGGTGGATAGAAAAATTAAAGTTTAATAAAAAAGCACAATGCAAAGACATTGTAAAAGTACAGGTCATTAGAAGCGAACATGTATATGTGACATTCATATAGAAAATATGTTATTCTATCATCTGAATGACAGAAATAACGAATCAATGATAATACAATTCAGTACATTTACAACCCAACAATTCAATACGCAATACAAAGCACATAGAATTACTGTAGCTTTTTATAAGATCTACCATCATTACACCATATCATTTATTTAAGCTGTTACAGTAATACAAAATACAAAGCAGATAGAATTACTGTGGCTGTTTATAAGATCTACCATCATTACACCATATCATTTATTTAAGCTGTTACAGTAATACACACGGTTAAATGTAATATATTTGTTGTATTTATCTGGTAAATTAAAATAACATACAAATCCTTAATGTACAAGGTGTTATTGTGTGTGTGTCCCTCACAGAAAAAACACATGAGAAATGTCAAGTGAAATCACGTTTTCACATGTGCAGTTTCTGTCATCACATGTTGCTTCATATGTTGTCACATGTTATCACACTAACTTAACATAAGATCACGTTATCACATTAACTTAACATAAGATCACATGTGATCACATTAACTTAACGTAAGATCACGTTATCACATTAACTTAACATAAGATCACATGTGCTTTTGGAATACTGCACATGTTCACTTGTTAAAAATGAATGTGTTTTTTCTGTATTTGTGTGTTCGTGGGCATGTGTGTGTGTACGTGTGCGTTTTTATTTGTGTGTGTGTGTGAGCATGCCTGCATGTGTGTGTGCTTGCGTGCGTTGACCATGCATAACCCATGTTCCCAGATTGCTCCCTCTCTGATGGCGTGTCCCTCCATCTCCCTCAAGGACCTGTAACATATCACCACACAAAGTTATTTATCCCTCCATCTCCCTCAAGGAACTGTAACATATCACCATACAAAGTTATTTATCCCTCCATCTCCCTCAAGGACCTGTAACATATCACCACACAAAGTTATTTATCCCTCCATCTCCCTCAAGGACCTGTAACATATCACCACACTAAGTTATTTATCCCTCCATCTCCCTCAAGGACCTGTAACATATCACCACACAAAGTTATTTATCCCTCCATCTCCCTCAAGGACCTGTAACATATCACCACCCAAAGTTATGTATCCCTCCATCTCCCTCAAGGACCTGTAACATATCACCACACAAAGTTATGTATCCCTCCATCTCCCTCAAGGACCTGTAACATATCACCACACAAAGTTATGTATCCCTCCATCTCCCTCAAGGACCTGTAACATATCACCACACAAAGTTATGTATCCCTCCATCTCCCTCAAGGACCTGTAACATATCACCACACAAAGTTATGTATCCCTCCATCTCCCTCAAGGACCTGTAACATGTCACCACACAAAGTTATGTATCCCTCCATCTCCCTCAAGGACCTGTAACATATCACCACAAAGTTACTTATCACTCCATCTCCCTCAAGGACCTGTAACATATCACCACACAAAGTTATTTATCACTCCATCTCCCTCAAGGACCTGTAACATATCACCACACAACATTATTTAGTGCATGCAGTCAAACAAAGTCCTAAGAATAAAACAGAGATATACTGTAAATAGATACAGTTTAGTATGATATATGAGCATCAGTACCCTGATAAACCATGTATTAGAAACATGTCGTTTTACTACATCCTCTGTTGTTCAGCCTATGTTGTGTTACTTTCATGTGCAAGCTTCAAAGGAAAACATGAGTAATTTAAAGATCCAATGCATTCGTTTTCATCTCAATATCAAATAATTTCTGGGTAACAATTAAGTACCAACCTGTGATTATTTTTGGCCATTTTAATTGAAAACAAATAAAAAGCTTCTTCGCAAAGGGTAATTTCTCAAGCAAGAATTTTCTAGGACTCTCTGGAAGTGGTCTGAGTGGGGAGGGGAAAACTGAAAATGAGCTGTTATTGGCAGAGCTGTTCAGAACTCTTTCTTATTGGTGTTTAACACATTTTGGACATGGTGATGTCACCATGGAAGGCCAAACCTCCATCCCACCAAAACAGGCGGAAATGTATATTGGTCTTTTCAAAACAGCTCTTAAACTAAAAGGGCATTATCATAAACTAAATGGGCCTATCGCGTGAACACGGGACTTTTGACGCCCATGGAAGGGGTGATACTGCTCGAGACATGAGGAGAACTGAGACGGGCACTATTGTTTCTGAATTTACAACTTTTCCATTTGAAGGAATGGATTGCATGGATTGCATTTAGCAAAGAGACTGTTGTTTAATTTCACTTACCTCTTACAAGTGTACAGAAAGTCTTGTTAAATATCAATAGAATTTACCTGAATTAACCTGCTGCTGTGTGGAGAATTTTGGCACGGTAGCTTACCTTGTCAGATCAGGAGCTGTTTTGCTGCTTGCTAGGTCCAACAGTGTCAGTGACTGAGTTTTAAGAGTACACTCTCTGTACCCGGGGTTATATTATCTTTATTCCTATATTGTAATTGATTGTGTGGTATTTGTGTAACTGCTAATGTTTCATTCAAAATATGTTCTCGTAAAATTGCATTCTGTGTGTGTTTGTATTTTCAATGAGTCATTCATTTTGTAGTGTCAGAAACATTCTGAAAACAGTAATATAAGCCTTTATGTAGTAATATCCCTAGCCTCTCGTTTTTCCCCTAGCGAGTCAATATCATAAATGTTAATAAACTGAGATGTCTTTTTCACCATTATTCCCTTGCTGATCTATCCAAGTCTATGGTGAGAGGGTTACATATAAGTATCAATAGCATCTTACCTGGGGTTGTGCCTGGCTTCAGTTGAGAATAGACTGAATCTGCCTCTGGTGGGGTTGTTGTTTCTGTAGGGAGTGAGGACAAAATACATAGATATTCAATATGGGGTCAGAGGTATGAGGTTCTGATAGGGGGAATAAGGAGGGAGGGATGTCCAGTCTTACCTCTCTTCTTCTTGGCTTTGGTCTTCTTTTTGAGGACAACCTCAGCGTAGGTCACATCAACAGGTCCAGCTGCTGCTGACAATGGACATTTCCAGTCAACAAATGAAGGAATTAGCTTATTGTATATTCTGCCTCTTCATCAAAACTCCCAAATTGTGAATTTATTGACTAACTGCCAACTTGTAGAATAGGTCTTACCTGTGGCTTTCCCCGTCTTCACCTCAGAGTAGACTGGACTTTCTTTTAGATCAGCTGGCTTTTCTGAAGAGGAGGAAGATGGGCAGAGGTTTTGTTTTATTTTTTAAATATATACATGTTTTAACTAATCTTTGATACACTGCACATTATTAATTGATGTCACAGTTGATAGTCACCATTCTTTTTCTTGTCCAACTTTTTGAGTTGAATCTGGACGTATGTCACATGACTTGGTCCTACAGCAGCATCTGAAACAGACAGGTGATAGACTAATATCTCTACTTAGGACTCTATTCAGTCTGTATTGATGAAGGGTTACAGATTGACTGACAGAAATGTAAAGGTCATTTCTGATTGAGTCGAAATATACAGCGTTTACCTTGAACGCTGTCTCTACTAATGTGGGAACATTGCCTTTAAAATTTAAATCACTGTAACGCTGAACTTCCATGAAACGGACTGAATAGAACCCTTAGTCTTAGTGTGTCAATCATATTAAACACATGAAGAACAGCAGCACTAACTCTATACTGTAGTCATATTAAACACATGAAGAACAGCAGCAGTAACTCTATACTTGTCAAGGTTGTGTGTAGGAACGGACCAAGGCACAGTGTGAGTATCGTTCCACATCTTTTATTAGAATGTATAACTTTTCAAATCAAAACTATAAACAAAACAAACCGTGACGACAGAGGTGCAACATGCACTAAATCAAAAATAATCTCCAACAAACAAAAGTGGGAAATACTACTTAAATATGATCCCCAATTAGAGACAACAATGGCCTCTAATTGGGGATAATCCAAAAACCACAACATAGAAAAACAGAAACTAGAACCAAACATAGAAAAAATAAACTAGAATAAACACCCCCACTCATGCCCTGAACTACTCTACCATAGAAAATAAGAGCTCTCTATGGTCAGGACGTGACCAAAGGTGCGGACTCCGGCCGCAAAACCTGAAACCAAAAGGGAGGGTTAGGGTGGTGTCTAGTGTTGGTGGTGGTTCTGGTGCAGGACGAAGAACCTTCTCATCCAGCGGATCCTCCCGCATCGGAGGCGGTTCTGGTGCGGGACGAAGAACCCTCTCATCCTGCGGATCTGCCAACATCGGTGGAGGCTCTGGACCGCAGACCGTCGCTGGAGGCTCTGGACCGCAGACCGTTGCTGGAGGCTCTGGACCGCAGACCGTCGCTGGAGACTCTGGACCGTCGCTGGAGACTCTGGACCGTCGCTGGAGACTCTGGACCGTCGCTGGAGACTCTGGACCGCAGACCGTCGCTGGAGACTCTGGACCCGCAGACCGTCGCTGGAGACTCTGGACCCGCAGACCGTCGCTGGAGACTCTGGACGTGAAGGCGCACTGGAGGCCTGATGCGTGGAGCTGGAACAGGTAGCGCCAGACTGGTGACATGCACTTCAGGGCGAGTGAGAGGAGCAGGCACAGGACGTACTGGACTGAGTACACGCACTTCAGGGAGAGTGCGAGGAGGAGGCGCAGGACATACTGGGCTGTGGAGGCGCACTGGAGACCTGGTGCGTAGAACCGGTGCAGGATATCCTGGACCGAGGAGGCGTACTGGAGACCAGGAGTCCTAAGCCGGCACAAACCTTCCTGGCTGAATGCTCACTTTAGCCCGGCAAATGCGGGGAGCCGGCAACGAGCGCACCAGGCTGTGAATGCACACTAGGGATACCGTACGCATCACCGCATAACACGGTGCCTGACTGGTCACACGCTCTCCACGGTAAGCACGGAGAGTTGGCTCAGGTCTAAACCCTGACTCTGCCAGTCTCCCCGTGTGCTCACCCCCCCGATTTTTTTGTTGTTGAGCTGCCTCTCGGGCTTCCGTCGTTGACGTGCTAATTCATCGTATCGTCGCCATTCCTCTCTCGCTGTCTCCGCCTGCTTCCATGGCAGGGTCTTGTCCCCTGCCATTACCTCCTCCCAGGTCCAGGATGTCCTCCACTCTCGGGCCCAGGATCCCTGCTCCTCCTGGGCACGCTGCTTGGTCCTTTGGTGGTGGGAGATTCTGTCAAGGTTGTGTGTAGGAACGGACCAAGGCGCAGCGTGAGTATCGTTCCACATCTTTTATTAGAATGTGAAACTTTGCAAGACAAAACTATAAACAAAACAAACCGTGACAACAGAAGTGCAACATGCACTAACTCAAAAATAATCTCCAACAAACAAAAGTTGGAAAAACAACTACTTAAATATGATCCCCAATTAGAGACAACGATGACCAGCTGCCTCTAATTGGGGATCATCCAAAAACCCCAACATAGAAAAACAGAAACTAGAACCAAACATAGAAAAATTTAACTAGAATAACCCCCCCCCCCCAGTCACGCCCTGACCTACTCTACCACAGAAAATAAGAGCTCTCTAAGGTCAGGACGTGACAATACTGTATTCATATTAAACACATGAAGAACAGCAGCAGTAACTCTATACTGCTTTCATAATAAACACATGAAGAACAGCAGCAGTAACTCTGTACTGTATTCATATTAAACACATGAAGAACAGCAGCAGTAACTCTATACTGTATTCATATTAAACACATGAAGAACAGCAGCAGTAACTCTATACTGTATTCATATTAAACACATGAAGAACAGCAGCAGTAACTCTATACTGTATTCATATTAAACACATGAAGAACAGCAGCAGTAACTATACTGTATTCATATTAAACACATGAAGAACAGCAGCAGTAACTCTATACTGTATTCATTTTAAACACATGAAGAACAGCAGCAGTAACTCTATACTGTATTCATATTAAACACATGAAGAACAGCAGCAGTAACTATACTGTATTCATATTAAACACATGAAGAACAGCAGCAGTAACTATACTGTATTCACATTAAACCCATGAAGAACAGCAGCAGTAACTATACTGTATTCATATTAAACCCATGAAGAACAGCAGCAGTAACTCTACACTGTATTCATATTAAACCCATGAAGAACAGCAGCTGTAACTCTATACTGTATTCACATTAAACATAACATACACTATACAGTACCATTAACATTGTTGTCTGAGGGATTGATTGTGTCGTAGATGTGAGCACTACCTGTTGGTCAAAGAAGAGAGAGACAGGTTAGTTAGGTTGGTTCTCCCTCAGCTTGTCTAGGGACAGAGAGTACAGTAACATGTTATATAAAGTGGATGTTGATGAGTCAGTGTATGAGGTTACAGAGTGAGGAGTGGTAAAGGTCTGGGTTGAGAAACTGACCATGCTGCAGAAGTGTATACCCAGCATCAGGAGCCCGGCCCTGGGTAGATCCTTGGTCCTGTTGGGGGTCCTGGTTGGTGCTCTGGGGCTGGGGGTGCCTAGAGGGAGAGATATACTCATGAAGAACTAAGACGATATGTTACTGAATTATCATAGTTCAGACAGGTGTACTCACAAGAATATTCTGTTAAAACAGGAACCTGTAATGAGAAATGCATTCTATTATATCGGGTCATTGCTGTTTTGAACTATTGTAATTACACATTTTTCTAACTAAACATGAACTAAAACGTTTAATGATAAATAATAAAATCTCACCTTTGGTGTTTTTGTATCGACACAGCAGGACCAGGAGAATGACCAGTAGAACACCAGCAACAACCAGACCCACAACCCCTCCTACTAGGACTGATGTAGAGGATCCAGGAGATACGACTGGAGAGAGAACAGCACAACACCATCAGACTCTGAACAAAAATATAAACTCGACATGCAACAATTTCAATGTTTTTACTGAGTTACAGTTCATATAAGTACATCAGTCAATTGAAAAAAATATTAGGCTCTAATCTATGGACTTTACATGACTGGGTGGGGGTGCAGCCATGGGTGGGCTTGAGCAGGCATGGGCCCACCTACTGGGGAGCCAGGCCCAGTCAATCAGAATGAGTTTTCCCCCTGAAAGTGCTTTATTACAGACAGAAATCCCCCTCCCCTCAGATTACCGGATGTGGAGGTCCTGGGCTGGCGTGGTTACACATGGTCTGCGGTTGTGAGGTTATAATCTATGTATTGATCATGCTGTTTTATCAGATTCTTGAAATGCCACACCTGTCAGGTGGATGTATTATCTTTGCAAAGGACAAATGCTCACTAACAGGGATGTAAACACATTTCTTCACTAAATTTGAGAGAAATAGGCTTTTTGTGCATATGGAACATTTCTGGGATCTTTTATTTCAGCTCATTAAACATGGGACCAACACTTTACATGTTGCGTTTATATTTTAGTTAAATAGGTATATAGACCAGCCTGTATCTTTTGATCATTTAGTTGAGAGATCATATTTTCTATGGGAGTACAAATCCAAACGTAAGTTAACATCAACACTAAAATCACTATCACACAGATGATGAAAAGGTAACTTGAGATCATAATCGTTTTCTCACCTCTCACTGTCATCCAGCTCTCTGGTGATTCTCCCTTGTCAGGGGATTTGCATTTGTAGAATCCTTCATCTGACTTGGATACTGCAGGGATGGTCATCTCTCCTGTGGTCTCATTCTTGATGAGTACTCCATCTTTGTAGAAATCAGCCTTGATGTTTGAGCTGTTTGTCCTGTATTTGCAGCACAGAGTCACAGAGTCTCCTTCAGTCAGGGGATGGACAGGGCTCTCCAGGATCACATCACCAGCTGTTTAACATAATATATAAATAATTCTGTCAATCTGCATACTGGAGTCATCACCCTCAAAATATTATGATCTTGTAATTTATAAGAGATGCAATAATTCAGTTACAGAATTGAACAACATATCATACATTGAAATGTTGTTGTTTTTTGTGTGTGAATGTCGTACAATAGACGTACCATCCACTGAGATGTTGACAGCATTACTGTACTCTCCTGATCCAGACTCACACCAGTACACTCCACTGGACCATGTGTATGTGGACCTGATGGTACATGTGGACCCTGTTATTGATCCCCAGTTAGAGACACACACTGACTCTACTCCTCTCTCTGTGTATCTCATCAGTCTCCATCCAGTAGAGTTCCCCTTCTCCTCACAGATCAGTGAGAGAGACTTTGATCTAAAGTGTTGAGTTGTGTTGGGACTTATTCTGAGAGACACTGAAGGCTGCAGATCTGAAACAAAGAGAGACAGAGTCAAACCTTTAGTTAAATAATATATATTATACACATGAGGGAGACTTAAATATGTTTTAATACAGTTAGTTACCTCCTGACCAGAGAAACTGAGGTTCACTGTAGAGTGTGTCATAGACTGGGTCTCCTCTCCCAGCTCTACACACATATCCTCCTGTGTGACCAGCAGGACTCAGGGTGTACAAGCTCTCTGTAGTTCCAGTACTACTGTCAGATAGGGTCTCTACAGAGTACGATGAGTCAGATAGAGAGGGTAACCCAGCTCTGTAGAGAACAGTCCTGTACCAGGAGAACCTCCAGCCTGTAGACATCCTGTCAACTTCACAGCTCAGAGTCACTGAGTCTCCAGGGTTCAGCCACTGAGTAGAGATACTCAGGACAGCCTTGGGTTTATCTGTTATGAAGGAAGTATTTAACCTTTTAATCTTAAAAATATTTGAGACAACAATCATGACACATGTAGGCTTAAATAGACTTACATGACACAGTCAGTTGTAGAGCATCACTGGTTTCAGAGTGCTTGTTTCCCTTCACACCCTCACAGGTATATGAACCACTGTTAGACGTGTAGACAGGACTGATTCTGTACTCTGGATTTGTATTAGAGTTGACTGACTTCCTGTTATTATACCACTCATATTGCCAGTCAGAGTCTCCTCCTCCCTGTATGTCACATCTCATAGTGACAGTCTCTCCTCTGAATATCTGGGTCCAGTTGGGTTGGAGGGTCAGAACAGCAACAGGTCTCTCTGCACAGACACAACAAATAGTGAATATGTTGCACACATCAGAATACAAATGACACTCATCATTACTCACAACAATAGACCCTGAAGACATGAAAGGTATTCTGTAACATATGGCCAACAAGTAGAGTACATATTATTAATCCACATAGGAACCCACTTTCCTAAACAGTATAAACTCACCAGTAATGTTAATCTGCACTGGGTCACTGTATAGGGTGTAGTAGACTGGGTCTCCTCTCCCAGCTCTGCACCAGTACTGTCCTCCATCAGAGACACTGACCCAGCTGAGTGTGTAGGAGTATCCAGAGGTTGTGGTTACTGGTGTAGAGTCTGGTCTGTGTCTGTACCAGTAAAACTTCCATCCAGGAGACTCTACAGTACAGCTCAGTGTCACACTGTCTCTTGTGAATACGTCCTCCTTGCCTGAAGTCAGTGTAGTCGATGGCTGATAATCTGTTGGTATTGCAATAGGATTGAGTGGTAAGATCAACTTTACTGACACACAAAAACAACAACAACAGCAGCAAAAACAACAACAACAACAACAACAACAGCAACAACAGCAAAAACAACAACAACAGCAGCAGCAGCAACAACAGCAAAAACAACAACAACAACAGCAGCAACAACAACAACAACAACAACAACAACAACAACAAAGTAACTCACCATTCACAGTGAGGGTAATAACATTACTTGGTTGTGAAGATGTGGGTCTGGATCTTCTCTCTCCCTGACACCAGTAGAGACCCTGGTCAGACTCAGTAACTCTACTGATGGTGAGGTTGTCTCCTGTTATAGTGTGTCTGACAGACTGGGATACTACATTATCAGTCCTGTCTTTGTACCACTGATAGTTCCAGATACTGTCAGACTCTACTGAACACGTCAGAGTAACTGTCTCTCCAGGGTACACAGGGTTTGGCTCTACACTCAGTTCAGCTTTGTGCAGGGCTGTGAGAGAAGAGCATAAAATTAATCAGATTATTTGAACATTATTTGATATACATCATGTGGATTCATATCCAACAGTTTAGCTATTGGAGAGTTTAGATATAAGTCAATTGTAGGTGTATGTAATCAGTCTCGAGCTCACCAGTTGATCTGATGAGGACGGTTCCACTGAATTGAGACTGCTGGGGCCGATCTCTCCTGGTCCCCACACACTGGTACTGACCAGCCTGGTCAGGGAGAGAGATGGTGATGGTTTCACTGGTCTGACTGGAAAGCTGTTGGTTGTTTCTGTACCAGTGGTACGTCCAGTCTGTGTAGTCTGGTATGTCACACTGCAGAGTGACTGTATCTCCAGAGTAGAGGGGACCCTGAGGAGAGACTCTCACTGAGGCTCTGGGCAGAGCTGTTGAAAGACAATGCAGTCAGTTGTTGATTCATACGTAGTATGAGAACACATTTTGAGAATCTTGCTATCATGGTATTGATTCAAAAAGGTTATCATTGGGAATAATTGCATTTGGAGTTAGTACATATAGCCTCTTTTTACTCTTTGTCAATGATTGAGTCTCAAGCTCACCAGTGAGCTGGATAGAGAGGGCTCTGCTGAGTTGAGACTTCTGGGGCCGATCTCTCCTGGTCCCCTGACACTGGTACTGACCAACCTGGTCAGGGAGAGAGATGGTGATGGTTTTACCATGTGTACTGGAACCTGGTTGGTTGTTTCTGGACCAGTAGTACGTCCAGTCTGTGTAGTCTGGTATGTCACACTGCAGAGTGACTGTATCTCCAGAGTAGAGGAGACCCTGAGGAGAGACACTCACTGAGGCTCTGGGAAGAGCTGTGGAAACATAAACAAAATATATCCAATATACACTGAGTGTACAAAACATGATGAACTTTCCATGACATAGACTGACCAGGTAAATCAGGTAAATCCATCCATGTCACCTGTTAAATCCACTTCAATCAGTGTAGATGAAGGAGAGAAGACAAGTTAAAGAAGGATTCTTAATCCTTCAGACAATTGAGACATGGATTGTGTATGTGTGCCATTCAGAGGGTGAATGGGCAAGACAAAAGATTGAAGTGCCTTTGAGAGGGGTATGGTAGTAGGTGCCAGGTGCATTGGTTTGCGCCAAGAACTTCAACACTCCTAAGTTTTTCACACTCAACAGATTCACGTGTGTATCAAGAATGGTCCACCACTCTAATGACATCCAGCCAACTTGACACACCTGTGGGAAGCATTGGAATCAACATGGGACAGTATCCCTGTGGAACGCTTTTGACACCTTATAAAGTCCATGTCCTGACGAATTGAGACTCTTTCAAGGGAAAAAAGTGGACGTTTGCAACTCAATATTAGGAAGGTGTTCTTAATGTTTTGTACACTCAGTGTAAATTATTATAGTTACCCATAGAGATGTTTACATGATTAGTTAGACTTACATGACACAGTCAGTTGTATAGGATCACTGGTTTCAGAGTGCTTGATTCCCTTCACACCCTCACAGGTATATGAACCACTGTTAGACGTGTAGACAGGACTGATTCTGTACTCTGGCTTTTTATTAGAGTTGACTGACTTCCTGTTTTTATGCCACTCATACTGCCAGTCAGAGTCTCCTCCCCCCTGTATGTCACATCTCATAGTGACAGTCTCTTCACTGAATATCTGGGTCCAGTTGGGTTGGAGGGTCAGAACAGCTACAAGTCTCTCTGCACAGACACAACACAGACACCTGACTGAATATACAGTTGCAAGGAAGGTGTTCTTAATGTTTTATTCACTCAGTGTATTTTGTGCAACTAAATACTTGCAGCTCTTACCATATTCTTTACATTCTCTCTCAGACACAAACATCCATGGATAAAAATGTTAATAAAAAAGAGCTTCAATATAACAATACTGAGTTGTTGGAGTTCAAGCAGACAGAAATACAACTGGTATGACGTATCATACTGGCTACAATACAGGCTTTAGTCTACCTGCATAAACACAACCATCATAACACAATTACCTATCAGTCAAATAAAACATGTACATAAACTATGTTTCATACCTCTTTACAGATCACACATACACAACTGAATCACCTTTTCTCATAACATTAATGAACGTGAGGAAGGAAAAGCAGAGACAAAGATGATGAAACATTAAGAGATGGAGGTTTGATCAAATAAATGAATATCTACCATCATCTTCACCACAGTGTCCACAGTAGATGAGCATACTCAGCACTTCAACAAAGACAAAGAAAGTCATTACAGTACAGAAGTAATACAGAAGTGTATAGTACTATAGTAATAGAGTAGTAATATTAACATTAGTGCATTGTGCTCATAGACAAACACACAAACTCTAATACAACGTCAGTACTTACAGAGCAGCACACAGAGCAATGTGTTGTCCATTCTGTCCCACTGACAAGTGACTTTCTCTACAACTACAGTTCTTCTGACAAACCCCTCTACTTCCTATATGATGAGAGTCTGTTTAGATCACACCTCTTCACCGTCACACAGAAAATAGAGAGAAAATTATTGAGAAACGTACAAAGACTGTGAGAATAAAGAGTAGCGGTTGATGGAGTGTTAAATATCTGACCAACTTCTTCTCATGGTTGGCTACATGACCTCACACTGGTTCACACCTCTTTGATGGAGGAAAGGAGGATGGAAGGAGAAAAGAGATCTGAGATGAGATCAGAGCTTGTGGTTTGGTATCAAAATGTGCAGATGTTAGTTCATTTTTACACCCACCATGCACAGATAGATGCCTCCCCTCAAACCTTTGCTATGGTGACTACTGGTATCCCAGCTAGCCTCAGCTTCAGCTATCCCCTCCATACACACATACACTACTTCTATAGGAGGAGCATGTGTCAAAACCACAGTCAGCTAGCTGACTCTTCTCAGGGGTTTGGTGGTTGACTTGTTCATTAGTCAGATGGTTCTGAGGGACACTTTTAGTTAGATACTGTCTACATAGATATGTCTTTGTTATTGTGTTGTTTATGGTTGTGTTTCAATATGTTTATGTGATGTGTGTCAGTGTGTCAATTGTTCATTTATTGTGAACATGTGTCTGTGTTTTTTGTTGAATATAGCACATAATATAAACATTTAGTTATTGTATCAGTTTTTTGTATTTTGTGTTAAAAAAAAACAATGATGTGTTCCTCATTTGCATAAATACACCAGGTATATTAGTAAATATGAATAAAGTAACATAAAGGGGAGGAACATGGCTTCCACCAGTAAACACTTGCTCTGTCTACTCTACCTGCACTCATCTGCGTTGTCTGGACTGTCTCTTTAATTATTGTTGTTGTCAAGATCACTGCATAATTCAACAAGTGTGTCAATATCAGGATCCCCTCAGATAAAAAATCAACAGGCTTGTCTCTAGATTACACCTATCTATACATACTTTACATTGTTTGCGAGGTCAGACACACTATCACTATAATGTGATCAATGTGGGCATTATCCAATATGGATAAATAATCAGGTACATTTTTAAGGTTTTTGTCTAAGCTGCATTAAGCACCAATTTCTGTTCAACAAACGGTTTCTGCAAAGCAACAAAGGCAGATTGTAGCTCTGAAAGAGCCTTGTCAACAGAAGGGGCAACAGAATATAGAACAGTATTGTCCACATACAAATGGAGGTTCCAATTTCTTACAGACAATAGAAACTAATATGGTCATTGGTCACATAGCAACAACATAACCCCTCAGTGTACTGGGTCTGCCCTCTTATTCCTTCCTCTCTCTATCTCATCATAATAGTACAGACATGGAACACTTCTGTATGGGTTCATATCAGTAGAAGTCAATCTGAATGTGGTTTACAGATGACTGACAGCACTGTGGTGCATAGAGATTTTGTTAGCCACACATCACCATCTGTGTAACATAATATATAAACAATTCTGTAAATCTGCAAACTGGAGGATCCACCTTCAAAATCTTATAAATGTGTATTTTATAAGAGATGCAATCATTCAGTTACAGAAATGAACATCCTATCATGCATACAGTATGGAAAACATGTTAGTTGCAATAAACATAACATCCAAGGGGATCTTGACAGCATTACTGTACTCTCCTGATCCAGACTCACACCAGAACACTCCACTGTACCATGTGTATGTGTAGCTGCTGGTACATGTGGACCCTGTTATTGATCCCCAGTTAGAGACACACCCTGACTCTACTCCTCTCTCTGTGTATCTCATCAGTCTCCATCCAGTAGAGTTCCCCTTCTCCTCACAGCTCAGTGACAGAGACTTTAATCTAAAGTGTTGAGTTGTGTTAGGACTTATCTGAGAGACACTGAAGGCTGCAGATCTGAAACAAAGAGAGACAGAGTCAAACCTTCAGTGATATAATGATATATATTACACCCCCGAGTGGGAACTTAAATATGATTCAATGCAGTTAGTTACCTCCTGACCAGAGAAACTGGGGTTCACTGTAGAGTGTGTAATAGACTGGGTCTCCTCTCCCAGCTCAACACACATATCCTCCTGTGTGACCAGCAGGACTCAGGGTGTAGAAGCTCTCTGTAGTTCCAGTACTACTGTCAGATAGGGTCTCTACAGAGTATGATGAGTCAGATAGAGAGGGTAACCCAGCTCTGTAGGGAACAGTCCTGTACCAGGAGAACCTCCAGTCTGTAGACATCCTGTCAACTTCACAGCTCAGAGTCACTGAGTCTCCAGGGTTCAGCCACTGAGGAGAGATACTCAGGACAGGTTGTGGCTGATCTGTGATTAGGCAGTTGACTAGTTAAAACTTCTAATCTAAGAAATTATTCTAGTTGCCCATGGAGATGTTAACATGATTAGATAGACTTACCAGACAAAGTCAGTTGTACAGCATCACTGGTATTGGAGATCTTGTTTCCCTTCACACCCACACAGGTATATGATCCACTGTTAGACATGTAGACAGGACTGATTCTGTACTCAGGCTTTGTGTTAAAGGGGATCACTAACTGACTATTCTTATACCATCTGTAGTTCCATTCAGAGTCTCCTCCCCCCTGTATTTCACTCACTGTCGCTTTGGAAAGAGCTGTGAGAGAAGAGCATCAAATGAATCAGATGATGTGAACATTATTTGATACACATCATGTGGATTCATTTCCAACAGTTTAGCTGTTGTTGGAGAGTTTTGATTAAAGTACATTTTAGGTGTACGTACTGTTGCAGCCAAATATATTGGCACCCTTACACTTTTCTTAAATAATTCCCCATTTCTTCTAAAATAAGTTGATATTTACTGTCAGTATAGCTGGGCAGGGCTGAGAAAACATAGATTTGCAGATTAGACACATGCTATACATTACTTAAACTGGATACGAGTAGCTATTTCAAATTGTTCTTTAAAGAAAAGTTATCTGAGAATTTGTCATGTTCAGTTAGTGAACCATTTGTGTGGTTGTATCGGGTTAGAGTGATGAAATGCAGAAAGCACTTAAACACAGACAGAGAGACGGAGAGGGAGAACGAGAGAGAAAAAGAGAAATAGAGAGAGTGAGAAAGAGAGAGATAGAGAGTTAAAGAGGGAGAAAAACAGAGAGAACTGACTAAATTACATTGAGAGACTGAGAACAGGAATTGAGCTAGAAGACCAAAACTATACAATTGTATTGAATCTAAAAAATATATTTGGTAAAAAACTACACGATGTCTATAGATTTCTAATGTTACTCAGGCTAATGCAACAACCGAATTAGAAGCTGCAGTGACCAACAACTCCATTCCTCTGTAACACAGTATTACCAAACAAAGTCATCATCTGATGCCATATGTATTGTGCATGGTTGACATACTTCATATTCTATAAATGAAACAATTTCTCATCCAATAAAGGAAATGTGCTCGATTCTGAGCACCAGCGCTTCCTCTGGACTGGACCCCTACAGTTCCTGTGGCTGTGACACAAATGGGTCTTTGTCAGGATTAGAAAGCTACAGATCCTTAAAGAGAAACAGAAAGAATTTGCATCTGATGTCATTTTCACCTTGACTCAACTTCCTCTTTCTGTAAAAGGAGTGGACACAGCAACACTGTGGTCTTATTGTTGGTGGAAGAGAGAACTAACAAAACTAAAGTAATGATCTGAGGAAGGAGGATTGATGATAAAATTATATTTGTGCAAAAGGCAACATTGCATTGACCATACCAGGTCATGTTTACATGTTCAGTAGAATCTTTATTAATGTCAGTAGGAGAGGTGGAGAGGTGTCAAAGGGTTGACTTCATGGTTTAGGAGCTATTTATAAGTTAGCTGTGTGTGAAGATTCTTGCGTTACAAGGCAGGTCTGTCAACTGTTCAGAGGAATAACACAGGAAATGAGTTGTCAGACTGCAGTGGAGGCTCCTCAGAGGAGGAAGGGGAGGACAATCCTCCTCTGTGAATTTCATAAAAATACATATTTTTAAACATTTAAAAAGTGATTATTTTTAGATAAAACTATATTAAATAAATTCAGGTCACCAAATAATTGTTTAAAACACACTGTTTTGCAATGAAGGTCTACAGTGGGCTCAACAGCACTGTAGGGTAGCACCATGGTGTAGCCAGAGGACAGCTAGCTTCCGTTGTCTTCTGGGTACATTGACTTCAATACAAAACCTAGGAGGCTCATGGTTCTCACCCCATTCTATAGACTTACAAAGAAATGATGACAACTTCTGGAGGATGTTCTCCAACCTATCAGAGTCCTTGCAACATGAACTGACATGTTGTCCACCCAATCAAACGATCAGAGAATTAATCTAGTACTGAAAGCATAAGCTACAGCTAGCTAGCACTGCATCGCATAACATGTGGTGAGTAGTTGACTCAAAGAGAGAGAAAGACAATAGTTGAAAAATTTTGAACAAATTAATTTCTTCCAAAATTAAGGAGGAGCAAGAGCGAGAGAGAGAAATTTTGTTTAAAAAATGTTCACGTTCAGTTTCACTTACGTAGCTAGCAAATGCAGCTAGGTAGTTTAGCCTACTGAAACACCCTGCTCAAACAGAGGGAGGCTATATTAGCTAGCTGGCTATGACTATCCAACACAACACTGGAACTCTTCCAAGTCAAGATCAGCTTTTGGTTTTACTAATTTATTGCCACTGGGGCCAGCTGGTGTAATCGCCAAACTGCTTAGTGACTGTACACTGTAACATTACTGCATGATTGAAGCAGGTTTACTAACACTTTAGTTCTATTAGCTATGTTGATTATGACGTTACTTTAGCTAATATCGATACAACAATGTAGGATGTGTATAGCAGTTATGACATGGTTTGGCTTGGAAAGTTTTTTTGCCTGGTCACATACAGCTGATGTGTTGTGCATTGAAGTCCACAAGCGAAGAGAAAAGGTGAGAGTAGGAGAGCGCATAGATGCAAGAAGGTATACAACGTGGCTGCTATGAAAGTGACCCATGTTTATGTAACCGATGTGAAATGGCTAGTTAGTTAGTGGTGGTGCGCGCTAATTGCGTTTCAATCGGTGATGTCACTCGCTCTGAGACTTGAAGTAGGGTTTCCCCTTGCGTTGCAAGGGCCGTGGCTTTTGTGGCGCGATGGGTAACGATGCTTCGTGGGTGTCAGTTGTTGATGTGTGCAAGGGTCCCTGGTTCGAGCCCGGGTTGGGGCGAAGAGAGGGACGGAACCTACACTGTTACATTGGTGCCGTGACCCGGATCATTGGTTGCTGCGGAAAAGGAGGAGGTCAAAAGGGGGGTGAGTGTAACCAATATGAAATGGCTAGTTAGTTAGCGGTGGTCCGCGCTAATAGTGTTTCAATCAGTGACGTCACTCGCTCTGAGACTTGAAGTAGGGTTTCCCCTTTCGTTGCAAGGGCTGTGGCTTTTGTGGCGCGATGGGTAACGATGCTTCGTGGGTGTCAGTTGTTGATGTGTGCAAGGGTCCCTGGTTCGAGCCCAGGTTGGGGCGAAGAGAGGGACGGAACCTACACTGTTACATTTACACGTGATCAGGTGTGTATTCATTCTGCCGATTCTGTTGAAATACGTTTCTTAAACAGAAGCAAACGGGGATAAACATACCTGAATTCGTCCAATAGAAACTCTTCTCGTTTGCAACTGTAGGATTAAGGATTACACCTTAATCAACTAGATTCAGGCAAGAGTGTGTCACTGTCTGTCACCTCAAATTTGTCATAGGCTAGCAACCCCATGATGGGTATAGGGAAAATGTTTGTATCATGTAGTAGCGTAAACCTATCATTGTTACATTGAACTGGGTGAATGGAATATGACATTCATCTCTCTGATAAACACAGAAAGCCCCACACACCTTTTCATGTATAGGCCTATTCATCATTTTGACATCTACAACCCTTTCTCCATTTGTCTCTCTCTGACCACAGTGGAAAAAAACAGCTTCACACACACCACCCTCCTTCACAAACCCTCACTGCTAAAGAGGAAGAGATCAATCCATAACCACTCAACTCCTCTCTGTTTGAGGAGGGTTGTTGGTTTGTGGTAACTATAACAAACCAGTGTAAAGTATCTCAGGCTTTGTACACAGCATTTTATGTCTTGAGAGGCATACACACAAACAACTGACTTAAGTGGTCCAACCTTTGTTTTGAAAGGTCAAAAAGGTTCCAAACATATGTAGAATAGGGACCTGGTATCAGTTGTAAGGGCAACAATGTTGCAGGAAGCAAGGCAGGTTGACCTGCTCAAAGTGTAAATGTATTAACAGTTCTTGTTGATCCAACAGTGAATGCATCATATAATAGACCTACAATATATCAGTCTAGAATTACTAAATATACACAGGCCACAGCCCAAAAGGAATAGCCTCTGTATCAGGCTTAACCTGTCCTATCGATAGGTAGAGGGAGAGACTGAGACAAACCACATCTAATCTGTCTCACAGGACCTCAAACAGGTACATTATGCACTTGGCCCCACCCAGGACCTGACCAATACCCAATTGGCAAGTACAACCACTAAACTGGTTTGAAGTGTAAAAGGCCATTTTCACATCCCTAAATTTGTCTAAATCAGATTGAAATAGTATGATTCATCACAGTACATGAAGTGAACAATGGTTTAAATGTTTTTAACAGTACTGACTCCCAAACGTGGCGTGCAGGCAACGTACTGTATGTCTATGCGCACTGAGGAGCGAGCTCCCATTACCCACAGACATGACAGACACTGACAGACATGGAGCAGAGACGCACACATTACAAATAAAGGAAATATTACACTATGGAAATAAACTAAATGTATTTCTGTAAGTGTAGCGGGTGTTCAAGTCCACCTGAACATCGTATCCGCTTGGAGGATGGAAAACGTGTAAATTACTGCATTTAAATATTAAAGATAAATGCACCAATAACTTGACAAAACATGTGTGCGGAGTAAATACTCATCATACTGGTAAAATTGGAAAAGAACAACAATATATTTGGAGAAATTCATTACTAAATACATGGGGATAACATGAAACTATTTATAAGGGAATTAAATATGTGCGTTCTATTCTTGAGCGGCTGAGTCTGCTTCCTCCCAACATAGGCTACTTTTGCTGTCCAGGGTCAGTACACAATCTTCTTGGGAAATTGGCATAGGCTGGTGTCTCCTTTTAACTGAAACACATTCTCAGCCACATCATAGATAATGTGGCAAAAGCTTTTGCTGACCTCTGCTCTAATGAAATTGTGCAAACCTGTGCACTGCCCACTACTACCAATGATGGTGGATAAATGAAGGTCTTACTCAGGCAGTTTACCATTGAAAGAAATGGTCACAGCTCCGGTCTGCTTAAGCCTTAAGTGGTGGCTCTCCCATAGACACCAATGTGTTAGCAGCTGGGTCTGGTCTGCTTAGTTCATTGACTGACTGTATATGAAGCAGAAAAAAGGAGTGAGTGAGATGTCCCGCTTCCTCTTCTGTCTCTGCTACTACCACTGTTATTGAGGTAAATATTGTGAATAATGGCACTGATGAGACACCTAGTGGAATGTATTGCATGTGGACAACAGATGACAGTATCTATTCAGTAAGATGGTTCTGGAACTCAACATGTCTTCTCCATACAACACATTACAGAGATCTGTTATCTGACAACAATACCATGACATTAATGCACTGACACCGATCTCTCTTTTTGTTGAGTCATGCTAGAATAACACAGTGGGGTATAGTGCTATATGTAAAATGTATTGTGAGCCATGGTGATACAGTAGTAGTAGTAGTAGTAGTAGTAGTAGTAATAGTAATTGAGTATTTCATACACATTGGTACATGCTTGGTCATTATAAAAGCATGAAATAGGATCAAAGGACTAATACCTCATGTGAATACACCTCACCACATCATGTACCTGCCTTGGACAACAAGCAACAGAGACCGTATGTAAAAATGAGAATAGTGTCACTGTCAGCGTTTATACAAATAGATTCACAGAAAACAACAGTTGCTTCCACAGCTGTCAGTATCAGGCTCCAAGAGAGCCGACTAAAAGAGTGACATTGAAAGGTTCTGTCATTATGAAATGTATTATTATTAGAAATGATTTGATGATATATGATGTTATATACAGTTTTATATTAGGATTCTGGAAATAATGTATTATCTGCTGGCTCTCTTTAACCATCTATCATGAACGATACTGAGAGCATTTTATAAGCATCCAATGTCCCTGTGTTGCCCTGTGTAAGATGATGGACACACACAGTAATTACAGCCAGTTAGAATCCTACCTACAGTAAGTACTACAGGCCATGTTTGAATGAGCATGACACGCCAATTGTCTTGGTACTGCCTTTAGAGATGGTATCAGTATGACTGCAGTACATTGACAGGGTTGCTAAATGACCACATATGCAAATTAAGTTATAGTGTACCACATCAAATAAAGCCCAGGGGAAAATAGGAACTGAATATGAGTTTTGTATTGCACCTCACCACAGCCCTTTCTCAGCATTCTCCTGGGGCGCGTGTGTGCAAGCTTTCAGGCGTGTGTAATCCTTAATTTGAGCTGCATCCTGCCGGAACAGGATCCAGCACCTCTCCGTTTTGGACTGTTTCGTTCCGGGTCCTATTTGGCCGGATCCGGTTCCTCTCGTGGCATGAATCTTTTTTTCTTCACTTTTCGAAATGTAAAAATTATAATAAAAGCCTTAAAAGTGAATCCCCTCCCCCCACACTACAGTAGTGTTGCATCCCCAAAGCATGTTTGAATATTTTATATGCTATCATTGTATATCAGGAAGTGTATATCAGGAAAGACATGTTTTTTTCTTGAACAGGAAAAAGTCCTGGCCCTAAGGGCAACTTAGTCTTATGAGCGTGGTGAAGTGCGTTGGAAAGTCATTTTGTTCTTCTCATTTTTTGTTTGCCAAAGAAAAAAATAAACACAACATGTAAAGTGTTGGTCCCATGTTTCATGATATGAAATAAAAGATCCCAGAAATGTTCCATATGCACAAAAAACATATTTCTTTCAAATGTTTTACACTCATTTGTTTAAATCCCTTTCTCATTTGCAAAGAAAATCCATCCACTTGACAAGTGTGGCATATCAAGAAGCGGATTATTACAAAGGTGCACCTTGTGTTGGGGAAATAAAAGGCCACTTTAAAATGTGCAGTTTTGTCACACAATGCCACAGATGTATCAAGTTCTGAGGGAGCGTGCAATTGGCATGCTGACTGCAGGAATGTCCACCAGAGCTGTTGCCTTCCAACATGAAAATGACCCTAAGCACACAGCCAAGACAACGCAGGAGTGGCTTCGGGACAAGTCTCTGAATGTTCTTGAGTAGCACAGCCAGAGCCCCGATTTGAACCCGATCGAATATCTCTGGAGAGTCCTGAAAAAAAAAAATCGCTGTGCAGCAACGCTCCCCATCCCACCTGAGAGCTTGCGAGGATCTGTGGAGAAGAATGGGAGAAACTCCCCAAATACAGGTGGGCCAAGCTTTTAGCAACATACCCAAGAAGACATAAGGCTATGTCATAGACCCTCAAAGTTCCAAAATGGGGTAAAGATGGCAGCCAAATTGTTCAGGGAGAAATCCAAACCAGCCTAATTGGAATGAATAGGCAGAATCCTGATTTTACTTATGCAGGAAAATAAAAGGCATGTAATATCAGAAATTGTGTAATAGAATTATTGTCAACCTAAATAAATGTCAAATAATTAGAAATACACTTTATATGGGTTTTATACCAATTGTCTGTATAAATAGCTATGTCATATTTTAGAGGCTTTCACTTGGATTCACCTGGTCAGTCTATGATCCCGCCCTGAAGTAATTTATTAAATCCACTTCAATCAGTGTAGATTAAGGGTTGGAGACAGGTTTAATAAGGATGTTTCAGCCTTGACATAATTGAGCCATGGATTGAGGTGAACGAGCAAGACAAAAGATTTAAGTGCCTTTGATTAGGGTATAGTAGTACTGTAGGTGATCCGGGTCACGGCACAAGTGTAACAGATGTATATCGTACTCTCCTTGCGTTTTCTCCTAATAAATAACATCAGCCAGTGGTCCCAGTTGAGCATCATTTATTCCTGTTGTTAAATGAGAAACAGCACGGTAGTTGTGCAGGGCTTAATGATACTGATGACTGTCGATGGCAAAATCTGTAGCATGAAGACAACTGTGTTAGCAGTGGGTTTATGTGACCATTACAACAGTGTATGCTAGCTAACACACTTATCTACAGCAATCATATGCCAAAGCACATTCCAGAAAGCCCCTCAATCCTAACAGGTACCATATACCCACACATGTATAAATCAGTAACGTACAGCAAACTTGTACACATTGTAAAATATAAAATATAAAACAGTATTCAGAACGTGACCTACCTCTTGCATCACATTTTCATACTGGGAAGACCTGACGTTCGCGATCTCCCCCTATCTGCAAGCGGGGCCAATCACAACACACCTTATTGTCATCAGTTGAACCAACCAATACGAATGCTTGAACATTAAGTACACATTTCTTTAGAGGCAAGTGGAAACATAACCAACCCTGTTACACCAGGCGTGTCAAGAACTGCAATGTTTCTAGGTTTTTCGCAACTCAACATCAGGAAGGTGTTCCTAATGTTTAGTATACTCAGTATATGTGAACAGACTATAAATATCTACATTTGTGTATTGTTGGAAAGCTGTCAAGTTATTATTATACAATGTCAGTACATGTTGCATTTCAAACTTTTCTAAGTCCTATTGTCAACTGATTTCATCCAGTGTATGGCTGTGGATTGCATTGTTTGAATGGAATGTTGACATATTGGCAGTTGATTCGATTTTTTTATCATTCCTCTAAAACTGTCTGGCTAGCTAGCTAACAAACATACAGTTCAGA